>NC_079192.1:32626660-32876899 GCF_029499605.1 Hyla sarda
GTGATTATTATCAGTATATAGATATCATTATACAGTGTGATTATTATCAGTATATATAGATATCATTATACAGTGTGATTATTATCAGTATATATAGATATAATTATACAGTGTGATTATTATCAGTATATAGATATCATTATACAGTGTGATTATTATCAGTATATATAGATATCATTATACAGTGTGATTATTATCAGTATATATAGATATCATTATACAGTGTGATTATTATCAGTATATAGATATCATTATACAGTGTGATTATTATCAGTATATAGATATCATTATACAGTGTGATTATTATCAGTATATAGATATCATTATACAGTGTGATTATTATCAGTATATATATAGATATCATTATACAGTGTGATTATTATCAGTATATATAGATATCATTATACAGTGTGATTATTACCAGTATATATAGATATCATTATATAGTACAGTGTGATTTATGTTAAGGTCTGATCAGTTTTATTCCGGGGTATAGTATGAGGTGTCATTACACTCTGTGGTTTGCATTATTTCTCTGGCCTGAGATGTTTATACTCTCCGAGGCTGCATTTATTTTTGGTGCAGTCTGTAGTTACTCTGTGGTCTGTATTTTTTGTTTTTTTGTTTTTTGAGTCTTGTTTGAGACTTGTTGATTCTAGGGTCTTTTGGAATTTTTTATTTCATTCTGGGGTCTGCTTGTACAGTATTTATTCTAGGATCTTACATAGTCTATTTTCATTCTTCAACTGGTTTGGCTGTAGCCTGTCTATATTTTGGGGTCTGGTCTTAGGTGTGTAGTTATTCTGGGGTCTGTACTTCAGACCTGCAACATGTATGAAGTGAACGCAGGAGATTGTTTGTAGTCGGTGACCTGCCGTTAACTCTTTAGATGCTGTGATCAATAATTGATCAAAGCATCTAAAACATTAGGGGGGCTTTTTGAGCCTCAGTGGACGACCACTAGCGCGATTATGGGGGGCTGCTCTACTGACATCCATATTTATAGTTTGCCTTCTGGCAGGCTGAACAAGTGGATCCCAGATATCACTGATCAGAGCTTAGGGTAAAAATTAAGCTTGTGCGGAAATGTCCAAACTATTAATCCCTTAAAGTGTACAACAAAAACTTTTTATATTATGTAGATAATACTATTATATGTATTATATGCATGGAGAAAGAATTCACATCTGCACTCACCTGGGTACAACTTCCCTTTATTTCGGGATCGGGAAAAGGAGGGCAACAGCCAGAGCTGTGCAGGTGGGTGGCAAACAGCTGGTTTCGCGGCAAAAACCACTTCCTCTGGCCTCCCTTTTTTGCCGCGAAACCAGCTGTTTGCCGCCCACCCGCACAGCTCCGGCTGTTGCTTCTTTTCCTTATCCCACCAGGCCGGCCTTCCTTTACATCGATGATGATGATGATGAAATAAAGTGAAGTTGTACCCAGGTGAGTGCAGATGTGAATTCTTTCTCCGTGCATATATTACAGATGTCTCCATTTTTTATGCATCCTGCACCGCTGCTCTCCGGACGTTACCATTCCCCGCTCAGGACATTCCCTTTGTATTTTGCATGACCTCATCTATAGTAGTGTCGTCTCATCTTTCCTCCTACCATCTCTACTATTATATCTATATTTGTAATATACATTGGTTAAAAAATGTGTATGTTTTTGTCCCTGGAGCTATTGCCTGTGGGTCTCTATAAGGTGTCAAAATACAGGAAGTTAGGGTTGACAAGCAGGGCTCTGTGCAGTAAGAAAAAGCAGGACGGTGTGCACTGAGACTCTATCACATGATCCTGGCTCATACATCAGGATGATTGACAAGCCAAGAGCCTGCACAGAGCCCTGCTTGTCCTACCCTCACTTCCTGTTTTTGGACTCATCACAGAGACACACAGACAATAGCTGCAGGGACAGCATTTTTTCACCCAAAAATATACAGAAATTTTAATCAATGTATATTAAAAATATACATATAAAGGCATTATCTACATTTTATAAAAAGTTTTTGTTGACAACAGGTACAATTTTATTTTTGTGTTTTCCTTTTTTCCTCCTCGCCTTCTAAATCCATAACTCTTTTATATTTCCATCTACAGACCCATATAAGGGTTGATTTTTGCATGACCAATTGTATTTTGTAATAAAACCTCTCATTTTACCATTAAATGTACGGCAAACCCCCCCAATTTTTTTTTTATGAAAACCACAATTTTGCACAATAAATTAAAACCACCATTTTGCAAATTTTGGAGGGTTTCGTTTTCACACTGTACACTTTATGGTAAAAATGACGTGTGTTCTTTATTCTGTGGGTCAATACAATTAAAATGATACCCACGGCTATATACTTTTATATTTTTGTACTGTTTAAAAAAAAATCTAAAACTTTTTGTACAAAATCAGTAAATCAGCCCTATTTTGACCACCTATAACTTTTTCATTTTTCCATATATATGGCGGTATGAGGGCTCATTTTTTGCGCCGTCATATGTTCTTTTTATCAATACCCCATTTGCATATATGAATCTTTTAGCTCATTTTTTAAATACATTTTTGGGGAATAAAATGTGACAAAAAAGCTGCATTTTTCGACTTTTTTTATTTTTACGTTTACGCTGTTCACCGTATGGGATTATTAAAATTATATTTTGATAGTTTGGACATTTACACATGCGGCGATACCAAATATGTTTATTTAAAAAAAAAAAGATTTACACTTTTTGGGGGTAAAATGGGAAAAACTGACAATTTTCATTTTTATTGGGGGAGGGGTTTTTCACTTTTTATTTTTTAAATTTTCTACTTTTTTTTTTTTTTACACTTTTTATGTCCCCATAAGGGACTATCTATAGCAATCATTTGATTGCTAATACTGTTCAGTGCTATGCATAGGGCATAGCACTGATCAGTATTATCGGTGATCTTCTGCTCTGGTCTGCTCAATCTCAGACCAGATCAGGAGACGCCGGGAGACAGACGGAGGCAGGTGAGGAGACCTCCGTCCGCCATTACAGATGATCGGATCCCCACGGCAGTGCTGCAGGTGATCTGATCATCTATTTTAACATGCGCATTGCCGCAGATGCAGTGATCTGTACTGATCACGGCATCTGAGGGGTTAATGGTGGACATCCGCGCTCCGATGCTCGCGGTCATACACAGGATGTAAATGTACGTCCTGGTGCGCTAAGTACCGCCACACAAGGACGTACATTTACGTCCATGGTTGTTAAGGGGTTAAAATATAATGTAGTGGTCCAGTACAGGAGTTGCACCCCTGTACCCTTGTTGTCCTGTCCGGCAGACTCTATTGCAGAGTCCCCCTTTAAGCTGTGTATTATAAATGGTTACCAAGTGCCTTATGTTATCTATTGCAATGTATGTATAATGTTATGTACCTGTAAATGTGGTTGCCATGTCTTGTAACCAGGAAAGGTGTCAGTGACCAGATGACTTGTGGGTGACCTATAGAACCCCTCCAAAGTCTCCCTCATATAAACCCTGGGAGGAGCTAGTCAGTCTAGTGTATTGCATGCTGAGGAACAGTCAAGACCTGAGAGTGTCTGGTGTCCTGAGGAGACCCAAGGCCTAGTCACGCAGCCACGCTACCACTAACCAAGTGCCCCACAGGTGAACGTTAAAACCTGGTAAGCTACAAAAGGGGTGAAGTCTAGTCTGTCATAGTCAGTCAGCCCTGCTAAAATTCAGCGTAGATCTGCAGCCATTTGTCCAAGCCCACTACAAGTCCCAGCGAGCCCGCAAGTCTCTAAAGTCACTGGTCACTTCCTTGAGCCTAACTGTGCTGTAAAGACTATTCCATCTGTCTGCCTCAGTAAAGCTGCCGTTGTTCCGTAAAAGGCATCGGAGTCATTATTTGCCCCGCGCCTAGCCTATGATTCAGCTGTCATACCTTCGGGAGGTGTAGAGGTAAAACCACACCCTGGCATCACGAACACAAGGTGTTAATGCCATCTGCCCTCATCACACCCTCACCACAATAGTGTTAATGATCTGTAACCATGAACAGCATAAATTAAAAATAATACTAAAGTCCAAAAATGTTGACATTTGTTCACATCACGGCCCAGAAAAAAAATATATAAACCCCTGTATATGGAAAAATTCGAAAGTTATAGGGCTATAGTTATAGTTATAGGGCTCAGAATAGGACAATTTTAAGCATGCTTATATTGTTCAAAATAGTCTGACTTTTTTTTATAAAAGCAGTACAATAATAACCATTCTCCTTTCTCCCACCTCTTTTACCATAGCAGAAGCCCCACTTATTGGGGGGTTGCTGTTGGAATTGTATGCATATATGGGGGGAGATTTATCAAAACCTGCCCATAGCAACCAATCAGATCGCTTCTTTCATTTTTAACAAGTCCTTCGAAAAATGAAAGCAGCGATCTGATTGGTTGCTATTGGAAACTGGGCAAGTTTTCCTCTGCACAGGTTTTGATAAATCTCCCCCATATATGTTTCTAAATGTATTGCTTTTTTCAATTTGTGTTTTAATAAAGACTAAACATGTTTTGATCTATCACATATTTTTTTATTTGAATTATATTTTCTGTTGGGTAGTGTGCCAACCTTTTTTGAGGGAGTTCAGTATATAGTTATTTTTATTTATTTTTTTCTGTTTCCCGTCAGGACATAGGAGAGTTCTGAGAAATATGATTTGTAAATGATTTACTATACATTGCGTTGTTCTCATTTTAAGTTATATGATGTTTTCTTTTCTGTGGTATGGGGGTATGAAAAGGGCAGATGGAATTACCCTAGGTGCAGATGGCATTAACCCCTTGTATTTGTGATGCCATGGCGTGGTTTATCCTCAATACCACCTGAAGGTATACCGCTGGATCCTGGGCTAGGCATGGGGGCAATAATGACTCCGACGACAAGTTACGAACATCGGTAGCTTTACTGAGGTTAGACAGGTGGAAAAGTCAATACAGTTCAGCCAGGGCCCATGGAGTTGACCGGTGACTCAGAAACCTTAAGGGCTTGCTGAACTTGTAGTAGATGGGGTCAATTTTATGCAGGCTATGTGTACTTGACAAATGATGACTGTGACTGACTTGACATGACTGATGACTGACAATACTTAGACTGTGGCTTACTTGTAGCTGTTTGTGGCTGTAGACAGGACTTGAAGCCTCCTATGACTCTTGACAGACACCTAGACCCGACTGCACTGGACCTCAGCAGGAAGCAAGAGAGGGAGCTAGCTCCTCCCAGGGCTTATATGGGGAAGACTAGCAGGAAGCCCATAGGCCACCCTTGGGTCATCTGGTCACTGATATGTCCTGGATAACAATCATATTTAAACTCACATGACAACCTTCTTAAAGTTATAACACCTCTTTACACATTTTATAATACAACAGTTGGTGAAACATATGTACATGGGGGAACAAGTGCAAGGGAGGCCCAGGGGACACCGCAGGAGGCAGTCCTTCACAGGTCTGGATAGTTAATAACAACAGGGGATGAGTCCATGTAGCACTTTAGAAATGTCCATACATGCTCCTTTGGGAAATAAATTACCCAATGCCTTAGCTACTGGGGCCCTTCGGTACTAAAACACTTTTCCCCAGAGCTCTATACATGTTTTATACAACACACCATTGTTACCTCTATATACAGCATTTCTGTCACTCTACGTGCTTTACTTAAGTTGCAGAGGAACCCTCTGGCCAAGAGAGCACCCTGTACATGGGGATAGGAAAAGTGTTAGATACATAAACATTTCGACAATATGGACTGAAAATTTACATGTTAGATACAGTCCTAACTAACATTTTCACTAGGTTATATACACATTGTATAGACTGACTAAATAAATTGGACTATGTGTGATACTGAAAATTTTATATAGGTTTTATTTTTATTCCCTATATCTAGTGGGTAACTGTCCTTGAGTAGACCTTTGAGATCTACGCAACATCACCTCGGGAGAATCTGGAACTCTTGCATCTTCTGGAGCTCATGGAACTTCCAAGGCCGCAGCTGGTTCGTCCTCAGCGAACTCAGGAGCTGGTATTAGTTCAGGACTGGTAGGGCCCAGAGTCGCTGGCATCTGTGCTAGAGAGGCTGGAGACAGAGTTGGCTTTCTAGAGACTGTTGTATAGACCGGAGCCAATGGTGACAAGACTGGGACTGGTGTCAAGACTAGAGTAGGTTGAACCAGCCCCGGAGCTGGTGAGACACAGAAGATCGCAGGCTGGGTTGGAGAAAACATGGGGAAATGCATGGAACGTATGCTATCGCAGGTCTGACAGCTGGAGAAGGTGCTGCTGGGAGCACTGGTAGATTTTCATTCAGACATAACTTGATTCGGTCTCGGTGAACAACTTGCGGCTCATACCCATGCTTTTTTACTTCATGGCCAGTTCTTGACAACTTACACCTTTTCAGAATTAGGCTGGATTCCCTCTGCGCTGACAACATGACCCAAGTAGTGAACCTGAGGTTTGAGCAACTGACACTTTGATGGTTTGATCTTCAGCCCATGCTTGATCAGGACTTGGAAGACGTCTGACAGGTGGCTAAGGTGTTCCTGGAATACACAATGACATTGTCTAGGTACAATAGGACACTTTGAAAATTCAAATGACCCAGGCACCTTTCCATCAGACGGTGGAACGTAGCAGGGGCATTGCACAGCCCAATTGGCATACTTTTACACTCGAACAGTCCCATGGGTGTCACGAAGGCGGTCTTCTCCCGATCCTTCATGGCCATGGGCATTTGCCAATATCCACTGGTTAGGTCCAGATGAGGAAAGTAAGCAGCTGACCCGAGGGTGGTGAGTGACTCCTCAATCCTTGGCAATGGATAAGCGTCCTTGTGTGTGACATTGTTTAATTTCCTGTAGTCGACACAAAACCGGATGGTTCCGTCCTTTTTCTTGACTAATACAAGTGGCGCCACCCAGGAGCTCTTACTTTCCTGGATTATGCCTGCCTCTTTCATGTCAGCCAGCATTTTCTTGACAGTCTGATACATACCGGGGCGCGACTGGACTGTGTCTTTTCTTCATAGGTGGGCTGTCACCTGTGAGGATTCGGTGCTGAATCATTGAAGTCTGCCCGAAGTCTGTGGGGTGCTTGCTGAAAGCCTCATGGTACCTCTTGGCAACATTGATGATTTCATTGACTTGGTCCCTTGGGGTAGTGTCATCTCCAACCTGGAGTTGTGCCCACCAGGGCTCTGGAGAGGGCTCACACTGGATCCTTCGGCCACTTGATACTGCACGCTGTCGGGCCACCAGACGTTCTGTCACAATGTCTTTCAACACTAGGAGGTATAGCTGGGCTACAGGAGTGTATTTGGGCAAGACAGTAGCAGAATCAGACAGGTTTACTAACTGCACCGGAACTCTTGCGTTGGTGACAGTGACAAGGCTTCTCTCAGCTCGAACAAGAGGATGATCTTCCAATTGCATAGGGTCCAGTAGGGCTTGATAGTCCCTATTCTTGATTCCGGGACGTGCACAACATCAGATGATGGTCTCTGTGTTGAGTTGTAAGGTCACCTACCTGATGTCTTGAACTCGTACTCTGCAAATTTCACCTTGCTTGTTGGCAAACTTCTGCACCGCCTGTAGAACTTTCAAGTGGTGCTGCGCAGCCCGCTGGCTTGAATTGGACATATGGGGAAGAGAGGCATGCAAGGAATCTAACACTTCAGTGAAACAATTCTTCATAATGTTCCTCCCCAATATAAACTCAGCAGACCACTTATCTGTCACATTAATTACAATCACTCCCTGCCTGCTAAGTATATGCTCTCCCAACTGAATGGTTGGCTCCCAGCATTCATGTCTGGGGACTGGTTGCCGATTACCCGCAACTACTCGGAAGTTAACATCATCAGGCTCACACAATAAACCAGCATCCCAATGTTGATAGAAAACACTTTTAGGTATAGTAGACACTTGTGACCCTGTATCTATCAATGCCTCCAACGGTACACCTTCTACAATAACTTTTACATAGAGGCAGGAGGCGACATAAAGTGAGAGTCCTGACTTAGGTCTTTCGGGGATTGAACCTGATGACTGTTTTCCTGAGGGCTGGTCCGCGACCTCAGGGGAAATCCGTTTAAATCCCAGCATTGCATTAATACAGTAAGTGCAAAATGGTCTTTGAGTCCCCGAGGGTCTATCAGGCGGTGGATTGCGGTAATTGAAATTGCGGTAGGTGCGGTGAGTAGGAGCAGGGGCGGTTCACAGTCAGGTGGAGCGGCCCAGGTGGCAAGCTCCTTCACAGCCTTAGTCAGTTGTTCAATGTCCTGCCTAACACTCTGTAAATCTTAGGCTGCAGTGACTAGCAAAGTCAGGAGCGGGGGCTGGTGACGGTGGTGGTATAGGTCTGGCTACCGCCCTTAGTGGCTCTAGAACAGATGTAAGGGGTGTACAAACTTCCTCTAAATCAGCCCTGGACTCAATCACTTGGATAGCCAATCTTTTGAAAGCGGGGAATGACATGTAGGGTTTTGGAACGCTAACATTCTCAGCTGGGCTTTGTCCCACTTATTATGAGCCCGATCAATAAATCTGTCCATTAACACCTTGTTACCCTGCTCGGGAGTTATACCATCTAATTTTTGGACAGTCTCTAGGGCATTCTGTAGGGCTACGGCATATGCTCTCAAGGTCTCACCTGGCTTTTGTTGCCTTTTATACAGCTGGAGAAGTAGCTCTGATAGAGAGTGTGACTCAAATACCTGGTACAGTCCTTCAAAGATCTGCTCTACAGTCGCCTTCTCGAAGGCTGGCCAGGTGCGGACTTCCTCTAACACTGGTCCCTGGACTTGTCTTGTGAGCAATTGCACCTGTTGGTTAGGAGGGAAAGAGTAAAACACAAACAAACTCTGGATCCTCTCTTTGAAATCCCTCAAGGTGACGGGGTCTCTATAGTAGGTAGGGGGGACAGGGTTCCCCATGAATAACGGTGCAGACTCTAGAACACCAGGACTGTTGATGTTGACTGCAGGCAGGGCTGGCAAGATCCTGGCTGCTGAGGCAGGTGATGACCTCGCTGCTGGAGATGAAGGGGCACTGTCGCCAAGTTGATCTGGAGAGCTGGGTTCTGACATCCTGTTGAATTTTGAGTGCGCTGTCGCTTTAAGGGAAATAAGGTGCGATCTCCTTTAACCCCTTAAGGACACATGACGTACTGGAACGTCATGTGTCCACTCCCGATCTATAACGCGGGGCCACGGCGTGGCCCCGCGTCATAGCGGGTCGGGCCCGGCCTCTAACAACGGCCGGGACCCGTGGCTAATAGCGCCGCGCGCTATTAACCCTTTAGACGCGGCGTTCAAAGTTGAACGCCGCGTCTAAAGTGAAACCGAAAGCATGCCGGCTAGCTCAGTGGGCTGTTCGGGATAGCCGCGGTGAAATCGCGGCATCCCGAACAGCTGACAGGACAGCGGGAGGGCCCCTACCTGCCTCCTCGCTGTCCGATCGCCGAATGACAGCTCAGTGCCTGAGATCCAGGCATGAGCAGTCATGCGGCAGAATCATCGATCACTGGTTTCTTATGAGAAACCAGTGATCAATGTAAAAGATCAGTGTGTGCAGTGTTATAGGTCCCTATGGGACCTATAACACTGCAAAAAAAAAGTGCAAAAAAAAAGTGAACATCATTTAACCCCTTCCCTATTAAAAGTTTGAATCACCCCCCTTTTCCCATAAAAGAAAAAACACAGTGTAAATAAAAATAAAAATAAACATAAATGGTATCGCCGCGTGCGGAAATGTCCGAATTATAAAAATATATCGTTAATTAAACCGCACGGTCAATGGCGTGCGCGCAAAAAAATTCCAAAGTCCAAAATAGTGCATTTTTGGTCACTTTTTATATCATGAAAAAATGAATAAAAAGCGATCAATAAGTCCTATCAATGCAAAAATGGTACCGTTAAAAACTTCAGATCACGGCGCAAAAAATGAGCCCTCATACCGCCCCATACACGGAAAAATAAAAAAGTTATAGGGGTCAGAAGATGACAATTTTAAACGTATTAATTTTCCTGCATGTAGTTATGATTTTTTCCAGAAGTCCGACAAAATCAAACCTATATAAGTAGGGTATCATTTTAATCGTATGGACCTACAGAATACATATCAGGTGTCATTTTTACCGAAAAATGTACTACGTAGAAACGGAAGCCCCCAAAAGTTACAAAACAGCGTTTTTTTTTCAATTTTGTCGCACAATGATTTTTTTTCCCACTTCACCATAGATTTTTGGGCAAAATGACTGACGTCATTACAAAGTAGAATTGGTGGCGCAAAAAATAAGCCATCATATGGATTTTTAGGTGTAAATTTGAAAGAGTTATGATTTTTTAAAGGCAAGGAGCAAAAAACGAAAATGCAAAAACGGAAAAACCTCCGGTCCTTAAGGGGTTAAGATGCTTACTGTAGCGCAGCAGTGGCTTTGACTTGATGGATGGGGGTACTGTAATGGATGCTCCCCCTCTATTTTGCAGGCACCCGGTTGTAATCTGTCTTGCGAACAGACTTGTGGGCACTAACGGGTTAATACTGATAACTACTGGCACCGGAGAGTGGATACTGGCAATCTTGGGTGTTTGCAGAGTCTGCATTGCAGCGGATACTTGACAGGTAACAACAGAGACGAGTGCAGCAGCCAGAGCTTCCAATATGGCTGCTCCCAGGGAACTTCCTGTTTTGGTCCGGTCTGCAAAATCTTCCCCTGTGCAACACAGGGAGGCTCTTTGGTTCCTCCTCGCAGCACTGAAGAGGCGTCACCGCTGGGGACTGACGGGGCGGAGCCGCGAAACACCAGACCAAGTTAACCCTTTCAGTTACCCACTCTACACAGTTTACAGTAGCAGATAACAGTCTTTTCTTCACCTCTCCCTCTATTTCACAAACGTCTTGGGTATAACACTTTCCACTGATAAAGTCCCGTACACTTTCTGGCGCAGATTTTATTCGCATCGGCATGCAATTTCTGACAATACTGGACACAGTTCAGAATGGGGGAGTACTTGTCGCATAAGGCACACACCCGTAGGCATCCTGTTCGTAGGATGCCAAAAGATGTGGTATGGGGGTGTGATGCAAAGGGCAGATGGAATTACCCTAGGGGCAGATGGCATTAACCCCTTGTATTTGTGACGCCACGGCGAGGTTTATCCTCAATACCATCCGAAGGTATACCGCTGGATCCTGGGCTAGGCACAGGGGCAATAATGACTCCAATGCCAAGTTATGCACAACAGTAGCTTTACTGAGGTTAGACAGATGGAAAAGTCTATACAGTTCAGCCAGGGCCCATGGAGGTGACCAGTGACTCAAGAGACCTTAAGGGCTTGCTGGGACTTGATGGGGTCAATTTTATGCTGGCCACATTGACTTGACAAATGATGACTGTGACTGACTTGACTGATGACTGACAATACTGAGACTGTGGCTTACTTGTAGTTGCTTGTGGCTGCAGACTGGACTTGAGGCCTCCTATAACTCTGGACACACTCCTTGACTCGACTGCACTGGACCTCAGCAGGAAGCAAGAGAGAGAGATAGCCCAGGGCTTATATAGGAAAGACTAGCAGGGTGCCCATAGGCCACCCTTGGGTCATCTGGTCACTGATACCTCCTGGGTACCAATCACATGACAACTCACATGACAAGCTTCTTAAAGTTATAACACCTCTTTACACATTTTGTGGTATCCGTGTGGTGTAGTGCAGGTAGTACTAGGGGCAGGTGGTAATAGCCCAGGGACAGATGGTAGTATAATCCCTTGTAGTGTTTGTGACGCCAGGATGTGGTTGTATGGTGTAGGGCACAGCCGACAACCAACTCAGAAACTGTATATATTAAATGAGAGTCCAAAGCAGGTTTTGATGCAACTGGAACTTTACTGAAGAAGGCAGTATAACATTTCTTACAGAGAGGCAACTTCCACAGAGGTGACCGGGACACAGGGAACCTCTCAGGCTTGCTTGGACTTGTAGTTGCAATAATGAGGATGGAGGCCACTGTACTACTGTTATGACTTTGGTAGGGACAGTAGAGACTTGACTTGACTAGACATAGATGAGACTTACAGATTAGATGTGGCTGCAGACTTGTAGGCGTTGGCCTAGGGGGATCCTGCAGGAGAGCCCTGTGGACTTGAGGGACTCTACCTGAGGGGACTTTAGGAACTGTACAGAACCACGTTCTGTACTGGGACACGACACATTTTTAAATACAACAATTGGTGAAACATATGTACATGGGGGAACAAGTGCAAGGGAGGTCCAGGGGACACTGCAGGAGGCTGCCTGATATACGGGGTAACACCTCCTGTACTGGGCCACCATATTTCTATTTATGTTTAAATGTACATTAACGTACAGTGCTTGCTGTTCAGTCATTTAGTTACAATGAATTAAATCCGTTGCAAACCTGGTAGGTATGAACAGACCCTTACGCTAAATCCAGAATTCTGCCTGTTGTCTGTTAACTGAGAGCAGTGCATTCTGGGATCTCCGCCGAGAGGTCAGCTGGTAGGGAACACGTCTGACATTGAGCTGTTTATTTTCAGGGTCAACTGGGAAAATTCGAAGAGATTATATGAACTTTTACTGTAAAATTTTATTGGAACGCTACAGGTCACATGCTTACCAGCAGATATTTTTAAAATAAACCCAAAATAGGAGAAAAAGTGGAGAGGTATTTTAGCAAAGCTGGGAACTCAGATCTCTCAGTATTCCCTGGTTTACATGGATGTGATAGAAAGTTATTCCAGACATCTTGTGAGCGTTAGAGAGAACACGTTTATATCTTGTATGCACTTAAAGCAGCATTAGCATTCCGACAACATTTATTTTTTTGTGATAAAAAAAAAGGTGATACTTAGTTACTTCAGTGCCTCCGATGCTCACTGCTTCTGTTTCCAAGTCAGAAAGTCAGAGCAGGACCTACCACTCGGCCAATCGTTGGCGTCCTGCCTCAGCCTGTGATTGGCCGAGTAAGCAGGTCCTGCTCTGACTTCCCAGTTTGGAAGCAGAAGAAGTAAGCATCTGGGGTACTGGGATAGATAAGTATCACTTGATGGGGGTTTTGTTATTTCTATATCATGCTCAGCAATGTAATAAAATTATAATGTATTTCACCGGAATTAACCTTTGAAAAACATGAAATTGTTCTTTATAATAGTTGGTTGGATTATGATCTGGTTGTCTGCCACCAGGTCTGGATTATAGCAGGTGGTTGATGAGGGTTGTTGTTAACAAGTGGTCACAGTCGCTGGGGCCATTCCACTAGACCTCCTGCATTCCTTGGGCTGGCACAGTGGTAAGGGGGTTACACTCCTCTGTAGTGTGTTTCCCGGCTGATGTAGCTTGGAGTTCTGTAGAGGGTGTGGTTCAAATGATTAGCCAGAGAATGGGATAACTCTTGGTTTTCTTCGACTTAGCAAATGTATTTGACCACTAATACTTCCACTCAGCATTTTCCCAAACTATCATTTTCCCAAATGTCCGATACACAACTGCAATTTCCAACTGTAGGGTGCAGCACTTAAGCTGCCAGGGTGTAAAGCCAGGCCTGAGGCCTGAGGTCTAGTCCTGCATTGGGAATTCCTTGTCCTACGTCTCAGACTTCTCCAGCCAGACATACTGAACTTTTCTCCTCCTCGCTGCTCTGTAATACTACGCACCAACTTCATCCTGAAGAAAGCTCTGCCTCCCTTCTAAAAGGTTTTATAGTAATAGTGTATGGGAATAATGTACACTTTTGAATTGCCTGTATACAAAACATTTAACTTCCATATCTTCACACTATAGAACATTTCACAGTATTACATATTACAATACATTAAGACACATTAACCCTTACCATTCCCACGTGGGACACTAAATGGGGCCATTGCTCTGAGCCCTCACCAGTTCGTGGACTCTGCCACCCACCATGGCAGAACTCTATGGCAATATTACCTAAGCACTATGTAGTGGTGTTATGTGACCATTATTTGTTTACTGTATGGTAGTATTGTGAAGAAACTATATAACAGTATTATTGGGACACTATGTGATGGTTTTATTAATTTTTTTACATTTCTTAATTTATAAATAACAAAGCGTGACAATTGTTTGTTTCACATTGTGTAAGTTGACAATATTCATGGCCTATAATTTAAACCGTGTGATACTGTTGACTGAGCCTCTGTATCTAAACCTGCCAGGTCTGATACTATAAGCTGAGCCCATGTACATCACCTATCATGTGTGATACAGTCTACTGAACCTCTGTATCTAAACCTTTCAGGTCTGATACTATCTACTGGGCCTGTGTACACCACCTATCATGTGTGATACGGTCTACTGAGCCTCTGTATCTAAACCTTTCAGGTCTGATACTATCTACTGGGCCTGTGTACATCACCTATCATGTGTGATACGGCCTACTGAGCCTCTGTATCTAAACCGGACAGGTCTGAAACCATCTACTGGGCCTGTGTACCTAAATCTACCATGTGTGATACTGTCTGCTGAGCCTCTGTATCTAAACCTGTCAGGTCTTATACTATCTACTGGGCCTGTGTACCTAAATCTATCATGTGTGATACCATCTGCTGAGCCTCTGTATCTAAGCCTATATCAAGTGATCTTGTCTTGTCGTGTATACATGTTCACAGGGTATTTTGCCGTAGGTGAGATGCTCTGCAGCAGACGCAGGGGCGTGAGATGAATTACGGGCCCTCAGGTCTCGGAGTGTAGCAGAGCTGTCTCTGTTTTGGCTGTGTATGTGAGGTTGGGGTCTGTGCGGTCTCCTGTCTGCTCCCTAGTTTGGTCAATTTCAGATCTGTCAATGTTTGGGTTGGCAGAGCTGAGAGAGTTTAGTATCATTGCATCACCATCCCCATCATCCCACCCTCTTGTCCTCTTCCCTATTCCTGCAGAATCTATTCTCTATTATATCTGCTGTACTGATCCTAAATAACTTGGTTTAGTACTGTTTGTTTTCTGTCCTTTCCATAGACCCCCTGTAACCTTTGAAACCCCTAACCCTAGAAACCCCTTATGTAACACCATCCTCCCCTATGCCCCCTTATATTCCCAGTTCCGCAGGCCTCATTGGATTAGCAGGAGTTCCATTGTACATCCTAAGCTTCCTGGTTCCTCATCTCTGTCACTACATCCCTGTAGACCTCCACAACATGGACCTCCCAAATTGAAGACCCTATAATTGACACTGCCTATTACTATGTATGACACTGATTTATATAATGATTTACACTAATTTGCCATCATGAACATTCACTCCCTATTCAAAGGATAGGGGATAACTGTACGATCATGGGGGTCCGACCGCTGGGTAGCCTTGTGCTCTCAAAAACGGAAAAAAGCCTCTGAATGAAGTGGTGGTCACACCACCATATACAATGAACAGAGCAGCAATGGACATGTGTGATCATTGTCCCATTCAGATGGAAGCTTTGGGAGTCCCGTTCTCAAGTGGTCAGACCCCCCTCATGAACATACACTTTTTCCACACTCTGTGTATAGGGAAGTGTTTCCCAACCAGTGTGCCTCCAGCTGTTGCAAAATTACAACTCTCAACTTTTTTTTTCAAGAACTCACTGATACCAATCACGGATCCTTTTTTTTAATGTCACTTTGTAAAGCCATAGGCGAAAGTTGTACGTGTGGCCATCACTGACACTCATAATTAAGATATTCCCCAAAGGTAAGGAATCCCCCCTTTTAGGTAGAACCCCCAGTAGTAAGGTAGAGAATCCCCCCTAATGGGTAGAAACCCCCTGCAGGTAGGGAATGCCCCCCAGTAGGTAGATGTTCCAATAGGTAGGGAATCCCTCAAGTAGGTAGAAGTTCCTGGTAGGTAGGGAATCCCCCCCCCCCCCCCCATTAGGTAGAAGCCCCTATAAGTGTAAGTAGGTTGGGAATCCCCCCTATTAAGTAAAGGCCTCTGGTAGGTAGTTAGGGAATCATCCCCTTTTAGGTAGAAGCCCCCAATAGTTAGGTAGTCTGGTAGGTAGGGAACCTCATATTAGGTAGATGTCCCCATTAAGTATATTTCCCTAATAAGTCCCTTCCAAAAGAAAATAATATAAATACCTTTCACCTTTCTAAAGACTGTCTGGGCATGCGGGGAGTTGTAGTTTGGCAACAGCTGGAGGCACCCTGGTTTGGAAACACTATAATAGACTCTCGTACTATTATAACATTGTACTTTATTATGGCTGGAGCAGCTCTATTAATAGCCAGACATAAGGGGTCTATGAAGAGTGTGCTGCGTCCTAGAGGTGCTGCTGTGTGGTCTTAGCAGTCTGGCATGTAGTGAATGTTGGCAGGGCCGCCTGGTAATTTCTCACATAGCTGACTATGGTTCACGCAGAGATTTACTAGGTCACTGTTCTTTATATAAACTGCATAGATGCCGGAATGATGCCCCTGAGGGCTGGAAATTGCCTCCCTTCCTCCTCATACCACCCACGCATAGTTTCATCCATTTTCCCTATGTTTTACTTTACCACATCCACCGACGGGCATCACGTATGAATAATAGAACAGATTAAGGTGTACATGGAGCGTTCTCCTTATTCTTGGCTATTGTGCAAGGTGTGCAAGTTATTAAAGTCACATGATCTGAGTTATACCCCAGGTGTGCAAACTGTGCAGATCACATGATCTGACCTACTCCAGGTGTGCAAACTGCAGGTCACATGATCTGACCTACCCCAGGTGTGCAAACTGTGCAGGTCACACGATCTGACCTACTCCAGGTGTGCAAACTGTGCAGGTCACATGATCTGACTTACCCCAGGTGTGCAAACTGTCCAGGTCACATGATGTGACTTACCCCAGGTGTGCAAACTGTGCAGGTGACATGATCTGACCTACCCCAGGTGTGCAAACTGTGCAGGTGACATGATCTGACCTACTCCAGGTGTGCAAACTGCAGGTCACATGATCTGACCTAACCCAGGTGTGCAAACTGTGCAGGTCACATGATCTGACTTACCCCAGGTGTGCAAGCTGTGCAGGTCACATGATCTGACCTACCCTAGGTGTGCAAACTGTGCAGTTCTCATGATCTGACCAGCCCCAGGTGTGCAAACTGTGCAGGTCACATGATCTGCCCTACCCCAGGTGTGCAAACTGTGCAGGAGGTCACATGATTTGACCTACCCAAGGTGTGCAAGCTGTGCAGGTCTCATGATCTGACCTACCCTAGGTGTGCAAACTGTGCAGGTCTCATGATCTGACCTTCCCTAGGTGTGCAAACTGTGCAGGAGGTCACATGATTTGACCTACCCAAGGTGTGCAAGCTGTGCAGGTCACATGATCTGACCTACTCCAGGTGTGCAAACTGTGCAGGTCACATGATCTGACCTACCCCAGGTGTGCAAACTGTGCAGGAGGTCACATGATCTGACCTACTCCAGGTGTGTAAACTGTGCAGGTCACATGATCTGACTTACCCCAGGTGTGCAAACTGTGCAGGAGGTCACATGATCTGACCTACTCCAGGAGTGCAAACTGTGCAGGTCACATGATCAGACCTACCCCAGGTGTGCAAACTGTGCAGGAGGTCACATGATCTGACCTACCCCAGGTGTGCAAACTGTGCAGGAGGTCACATGATCTGACCTACTCCAGGTGTGTAAACTGTGCAGGTCACATGATCTGACCTACTTCAGGTGTGTAAACTGTGCAGGTCACATGATCTGACTTACCCCAGGTGTGCAAACTGTGCAGGAGGTCACATGATCTGACCTACCCCAGGTGTGCAAACTGTGCAGGTCACATGATCTGACCTACTCCAGGTGTGCAAACTGTGCAGGACTCATGATCTGACCTTCCCTAGGTGTGCAAACTGTGCAGGTCACATGATCTGACCTACTCCAGGTGTGCAAACTGCAGGTCACATGATCTGACCTACTCCAGGTGTGCAAACTGCAGGTCACATGATCTGACCTACTCCAGGTGTGCAAACTGTGCAGGACTCATGATCTGACCTTCCCTAGGTGTGCAAACTGTGCAGGTCACATGGTCTGACTTACCCCAGGTGTGCAAACTGTGCAGGTCACATGATCTGACTTACCCCAGGTGTGCAAACTGTGCAGGAGGTCACATGATCTGACCTACTCCAGGAGTGCAAACTGTGCAGGTCACATGATCAGACCTACCCCAGGTGTGCAAACTGTGCAGGAGGTCACATGATCTGACCTACCCCAGGTGTGCAAACTGTGCAGGAGGTCACATGATCTGACCTACTCCAGGTGTGTAAACTGTGCAGGTCACATGATCTGACCTACTTCAGGTGTGTAAACTGTGCAGGTCACATGATCTGACTTACCCCAGGTGTGCAAACTGTGCAGGAGGTCACATGATCTGACCTACCCCAGGTGTGCAAACTGTGCAGGTCACATGATCTGACCTACTCCAGGTGTGCAAACTGTGCAGGACTCATGATCTGACCTTCCCTAGGTGTGCAAACTGTGCAGGTCACATGATCTGACCTACTCCAGGTGTGCAAACTGCAGGTCACATGATCTGACCTACTCCAGGTGTGCAAACTGCAGGTCACATGATCTGACCTACTCCAGGTGTGCAAACTGTGCAGGACTCATGATCTGACCTTCCCTAGGTGTGCAAACTGTGCAGGTCACATGGTCTGACTTACCCCAGGTGTGCAAACTGTGCAGGTCACATGGTCTGACTTACCCCAGGCGTGCAAACTGTGCAGGTCACAAGGAATCAGTCAGTTTGACCTCATCACTGTAGAATGGAACATTTTTAAATTTTCTAATAGACTTTGGCTGGCCTTTGGCTGTCCGGGCATGCTGGGAGTTGTAGTTTTGCAACAGCTGGAAGCACCCTGGTTGGGAAACACTGCTCAAGTTGCTGTCAGTGAATGGGAACACTCATATTTATATCCATTGGCTGAAAATCTGCACATATCTAAATAGAATACATTTCACAGCTGAGGGTTTGCTACAACGGTTTGGACTTCCAATGTACCTACACTGATACACAGTAGCAGAAAGATGACAAAAGTTGCCTATAGTAACCAACCTGATTCCAGCTGCCATTGTACAGATGCCTTCCTTTGCCTTTTTCTCTACCATTGTAGCAAACCCTCAGCACGAGAGATTTGTACCAGCTGAGGATTCTATGTAGAGATGAGCGAACTTACAGTAAATTCGATTCGTCACGAACTTCTCGGCTCGGCAGTTGATGACTTATCCTGCATAAATTAGTTCAGCTTTCCGGTGCTCCGGTGGGCTGGAAAAGGTGGATACATTCCTAGGAGACTCTTTCCTAGGACTGTATCCACCTTTTCCAGCCCACCGGAGCACCGGAAAGCTGAACTAATTTACGCAGGATAAGTCATCAACTGCCGAGCCGAGAAGTTCGTGACAAATCGAATTTACTGTAAGTTCGCTCATCTCTAATTCTATGGACCGGTCTCCAAACTATGGACCTTCAGATGTTCCACACACACTCTGAAAACCTCTCCTATTCATAGGATGGGGATCAGTATTATGAATATATATATATATATATATATATATATATATATATATATATACACACAGAAATCTGGGGTGCACTACGGTTCCCCTCAAAAAAGTTGTCGACATTCCATGACCAGGTTCCTTTGCAGGTATACAACCATAGGAAGTCACATGACCTCATGACTGCACACCTGCAAACATTATGGGGGCAAATGTATCAAAACTGGTGCAGTTGCCCATAGCAACTAATCAGATTCCAGGCCCTTTTAAAAAAAATGGGGGGGGGGGGGGATGCAATTAGATTGGTTGCTATGAGCAACTGCACCACTGTTCCTTTTGCACCAGTTTTGATGTGATCTGCACGTAATGGCATGGGTCACCGTTGGCACCGCCATTCCCTCTTGTTGTGCCAGCTTCCTTATAGCTCACATCTTGTACTCGGCCACGTGTGACGATGCATTTTCCTGATTAATTACACCCTGAACGAACAAAGCCAGAAGCGGGCACACACCTGCCACCCGGCCGCCTGGTCACCGGGAGATAATGCTCATTCTCTTCTTCTTGTGCGCCAATTTTTTGAGTTTGGTAACAATAAAGCACAGGAGAGATGGCGGTGTTAAAGGGACAGTAACAAAAAATGCCGGAGGTCATTGATAATGTCTGGAACATGCGGATTTCCTCTTCTGGATGACCCAGGGCAGATGTTATGGGGCCCACACTTATTATAATATAATGTCATATGCCAGTAACTGGTCATAACGGGGGAGATTTATAAAAACGCGTCCAGAGGAAAAGTTGCTGAGTTGCCCATAGCGACCAATCAGATCGCTTCTTTTATTTTTAACAAGGCCTCTGCAAAATGAAAGAAGCGATCTGATTGGTTGCTATGGGCAACTGGACAACTTTTCCTCTGGACAGGTTTTGATATATCTCCTCCACGTGTCTGAAAATGGATTGAGAATTGTCGATTTCTGGTTCTTGGTTCGTGGTTTTGGGTTGTATTACTGTTATTTTATTGCAGTGGGAGAGATCTATTAATACAAAAAGTACAAAACAAAAGTGGAGCAGTTTCCCATAGCAACCAGATTCTAGCTCATGACTGATCAGATTCCAGTTCATGACAACCAATTGGGTTCTGGCTTATAGCAATGTTCAGATTCTAGTCCACAACAACCAATCAGATTCAGCAACCAGATTCTAGCACTTTGCAACCGATTTGATTCTACTTCATAACAACCAATCAGATTCTAATTCATAGTAACAAATTAGATTCATCATTATAATAACCAATCAGAGTCTAGCTCATAGCAATGTTTTAAACTATCAATTCTCGTACAAAACAGTAAAGCTGTGGAGCAGTTTCCTATAGCAACCAGACTCTAGCTCATAACCAATAAGATTCTAGTCCATAGCAACTAATTAGATTTGTTCATAGCAACCAGATTCTAGCACATAGCAACCAATTAAATTCTAGTTCATAGCAACTAATTAGAATCTAGCTCATAGCAACAATCAGATTCTAGTTCATAGCAACCAATTACATTCTAGCTTATAACAACTGAAACAATTCTAGTTCATAGCAACCAGATTCTAGCACATAGCAACCAATTAAATTCTTGTTCATAACAACCAATTAGATTCTGTCTCATAGCAACAACCAGATACTAGTTCATAGAAACCAATTAGATTCTAGCTTATATCAACCAATGCGATTTTTAGTTCATAACGACCAATTAGATTCTAGTTTGTAACAACCAATGAGATTCTAGCTCATGGCAATTGATCAGATTCTATTTATAACAACCAATTCAATTGTAGTGAACAGCAACCAGATTTGAGTACATATGAAGTAGAATCTGATTGGTTGCTATGAACTAGAATCTGATCAGTTGCTTTGAGCAAGATCAGATTGGTTGTTCTGAACTACAATCTGATTGGTTGCTAACATCCCATTAGATTCTGGCTCATAGCAACCGATCAGATTCTAGTTCATAGCAACTGATCAGGTTGTAGGATTTCTGTGATGCCCATAGCAACCAATCAGAGCTCAGCTTTCATTTACCCTTGACTGTCTAAGGAATTAAAGCTGGGCACTGATTGTTGCCATGGGCTACAAGGCTCTTTTTACATCTGTCAGATTTGACACATAGCTCCATGTCCATCAGTATCTGTGTATTCTGTGTTACCGTCAGTTTTTTATATATTGATGCACTGCTGGCGCATTTAGGGCCCACATCTGCCACGTAATAGCGGTACATATGCCACGTGATAGTTGAAGGTCTTAGGTACAGGTCTGTACAATGCCCCCAGCAGGGGTCAAGTCCTGGCAAAAAAAAGCGTGGGAACTCTTCCACTCAAGGGATGGTCCTGCAGAACCTCTGCCTATGGGAACGGTGTTCCTGCTGTGGTAAAAGTGCAGGAACTAAGTTCCCATGCGTTCCTGCAGGACTTGAGCCCTGGCCGCCAGGAGCTGAAAGCTAAGTATATGGCGGTATTCTATAAATTGCTTTCTTTTCTTGCAGTTGGCCTCAAAGTATGACCACCAACTGGAGGCCGAGCTGAGGGAATGGATCCAGAGCACGACCGGGAGGACCATTGGAAACAAGTTCATGGAGTCGCTGAAAGATGGCGTCATCCTGTGCGAGTGAGTAGAGCGTGGATTCAATGTGGTTTCTGGTCATCTAGACCTGTGGTCTTTAAAACTGTAGCCCCCCCAGATGTTGCAAAACTACAACTCCCAGCATGCCCGGACAGCCAACGGCTGTCCGGCCATGCTGGGTGTTGTAGTTTTGCAATATCTGGAGGTCCACAGCTTCATTGGTGAAATTCTGTGATAGGCTTTTCCACTGTACTCCGCATCTCTGCAATAGAAAGGACGATCGCAACAAGTGTCAGAAGTGACACCCGCGGCGATCTGTCTATTAGTACAGGTACTACTAATCCCAGCATGGAACAGTTTGTTTTATGCTGGGAGTAGTAGTACTACGTAAAAAAAAATAATTAAAATGAAGAAAAAAAGTTTTTAAAAAAACACACTTTATTAAACACATAATTAAAATACATTACTAATAAAAAGTTTCACAAAATGAATTCTAAAAAATATATTATTTTTACAATTAAAAGGCCCCTTTCTACATGTTTTATATTGCCAGCTACATTTTTAGGTCCCTGCCCACCCACATAAATTGGTCCCTGTTTAAAAATGAATAAAAATTTTGTTCTGAAAAATATAAATTTCGTTAAATACTATTTTTTCATCCCTATTGTATCTTTTTTTTTTTTTATGGTACCCTACGAAATTTTATTTAACAAGGTATCTCCGTCCTTTTTTTATCGCTAATGTCCAAAAAAGAATAAAAAACGCCTGCAAAAACCCACATGGTGTTTTTCTTGGCATTTTTTCCACTCCCATAGACTTCTATGGGAGAAAAAACGCCAGGATTTCAGTGAAAAAAAAACCTCCATAGTCTCAACACGCTGCGATTTTGAAAAACTGCCAAGGAGCAAGAAAACGCAAAAGAGGAGTTAAAAAAAATGCCAAAGAGGAGTTAAAAAATGCAAAAGAGGATTGAAAAAACACCAAAAGGATAAAAAAAAAAACACCAAACTGAAAAACACCAAGTGGAAAAGGAGTTTTGCAATTTCTCATTGATTTACAGCTAACATCTGACCACAGCGTTTTTTTTGCCGAAAAACGTCATGCTGCAGATTTGGCGTTTTTCTTTGCGTTTAAAAAAAAAAAAAGGTGGAAACTTAGCCATATACTTTTCTCATTCTTTCCCTTCACAGATTAATCAATAAGCTGCAGCCGGGATCTGTCAGGAAGATCAATGAGTCTACACAAAACTGGCACCAGGTAAGTGACATAGAGATTGCTTTCCTGCACTATAGATATACTGAGCGCTACAGTTACATAAGGGCCCATTCACACTACGGATCTTCTGAGCGGAATTCTGCTCGAGAAGTCCACTTGGAAAATATGGTGCAGAAGCCGCCCATTGTTCTCAATGGAATTCTGCTGCACCATTGAAACTACAGAATTTCCGTGGCGGAGGTTCGGCCCTGGAAATTCCAGAAACTGAAAAACGCCTTTGGAGGCGGAAAATAGTAGCAGAAAATTTTTCAGGCAGACAGTCGGAAATTCCGTAGTCTGAACCTAGCCTTAGGGCTCATGCACTCTATAGAATTCCGAGCGGATTCTTCTAGAACCAGCCTCCCATTAATCTCAATGGGATTCTGCTGCTCAGTGTACACTGCAAAACTTTCAACTCAGAATTTAATTATGTTCATTCTTTTGGCGGAATACACCTGAAAAATCTATTTTTTCCAGTGCTCATTTCTGCAGTTAAAATATGCACGAAAATAAGTTCCGATTTCAGGTTGGAATTTCCTCAGTGTGCACATGACCTTAGGGTTGAAGAAAAAGACTCCAGCACCACAGCTACAGTGGGGCAAAAAAGTATTTAGTCAGCCACCAATTGTGCAAGTTCTCCCACTTAAAAAGATGAGAGGCTGTAATTTTCATCATAGGTTATAACCTCAACTATGAGAGACAGAATGAGACAAAAAAATCCATAAAATCACATTGTCTGATTTTTTAAGAATTTATTTGCAAATTATGGTGGAAAATAAGTATTTGGTCAATAACAAAAGTTCATCTCAATACTTTGTTATACACCCTTTGTTGGCAATGACAGAGGTCAAACGTTTTCTGTCTTCACAAGGTTTTCACACACTGTTGCTGGTATTTTGGCCAATTCCTCCATGCAGATCTCCTCTAGAACAGTGATGTTTTGGTGCAGTCGCTGGGCAACATGGACTTTCAACTCCCTCCAAAGGTTTTCTATGGGGTTGAGATCTGGAGATAAGCTAGGCCACTCCAGGACCTTGAAATGCTTCTTACGAAGCCATTCCTTCGTTGCCCGGGCAGTGTGTTTGGAATCATTGTCATGCTGAAAGACCCAGCCACGTTTCATCTTCAATGCCCTTGCTGATGGAAGGTTTTCACAAAAAATCTCATGATACATGGCCCCATTCAATGTTTCATTTACACGGATCTGTCGTCCTGGTCCCTTAGCAGAAAAACAGCCCCAAAGCATGATATTTTCACCCCCATGCTTCCCAGTAGGTACGGTGTTCTTTGGATGCAACTAAGCATTCTTTCTCCTCCAAACACGATGAGTTGAGTTTTTACCAAAAAGTTCTACTGGTTTTATCTGACCATATGACATTCTCCCAATCCTCTTCTGGATCATCCAAATGCTCTCTAGCAAACTTCAGACGGGCCTGGACATGTACTGGCTTAAGCAGGGGGACATGTCTGGCACTGCATGATTTGAGTCCCTGGTGGCGCTGTGTGTTACTGATGGTAGCCTTTGTTACTTTGGTCCCAGCTCTCTGCAGGTCATTCACTAGGTCCCCCGTGTGGTTCTGGGGTTTTTGCTCACCGTTCTTGTGATCATTTTGACACCACGGGGTGAGATCTTGCATGGAGCCCCAGATCGAGGGAGATTATAAGTGGTCTTGTATGTCTTCCATTTTCTAATAATTGCTCCCACGGTTGATTTCTTCACACCAAGCTGCTTGCCTATTGCAGATTCAGTCTTTCCAGCCTGGTGCAGGTCTACAATTTGGTTTCTGGTGTCCTTCGACAGCTCTTTGGTCTTGGCCATACTGGAGTTTGGAGTGTGACTGTTAGAGGTTGTGGACAGGTGTCTTTTATACTGATAACAAGTTCAAACAGGAGCCATTAATACAGGTAACGAGTGGGGGACAGAGGAGACTCTTACAGAAGTTGTTACAGGTCTGTGAGAGCCAGAAATCTTGCTTGTTTGTAGGTGACCAAATACTTATTTTCCACCATAATTTGGAAATAAATTCTTTAAAAATCAGACAATGTGATTTTATGTTTTTTTTTTTTTCTCATTCTGTCTCTCATAGTTGAGGTATACCTATGATGAAAATTACAGGCCTCATCTTTTTGCATGGGAGAACTTGCACAATTGGTGGCTGAATAAATACTCATTTGCCCCACTGTATCCGCAGTTTGTGTGGGGCATTGCAGGTCAGCCTCATGCACTAATGCAGAGCTGCAATACCACACACAACCCATGGACTGGTGGGGCACTGTTTCTTGAAGAAGGCAGCCATGTTTTTATTTCTAATCCTGTTTAATACTTTTACCCTCATCATATATACTGTATAACCAGGTTCTTTGTCTCTGCAGCTGGAAAATATTGGAAACTTTATTAAGGGCATCACAGCGTACGGAGTCAAACCACATGATATATTCGAGGCAAATGACCTGTTTGAGAACACCAACCTCACCCAAGTCCAGTCCACACTCCTCACACTGGCTGGCATTGTAAGTCACTGTAGTTGACCGGGATCCAATGTACTTATCCTGTACTGATCCTGAGTTATATCCTGTATTATTATTCCAGAGCTGTACTTACTATTCTGCTGGTGGGGTCACTGTGTACATACATTACATTACTTATCCTGTACTGATCCTTAGTTATATCCTGTATTATTATTCCAGAGCTGTACTCATTATTCTGCTGGTGAGGTCACTGTGTACTAACATTACATTACTTATCCTGTACTGATCCTGAGTTATATCCTGTATTATACTCCAGAGCTGCACTCACTATTCTGCTGGTGGGGTCACTGTGTACATACATTACTTATCCTGTACTGATCCTGAGTTATATCCTGTATTATACCCCAGAGCTGTACTCACTATTCTGCTGGTGAGGTCACTGTGTACATACATTACATTACTTATCCTGTACTGATCCTGAGTTATATCCAGTATTATACCCCAGAGCTGTACTTACTATTCTGCTGGTGGGGTCACTGTGTACATACATTACATTACTTATCCTGTACTGATCCTGAGTTATATCCTGTATTATACTCCAGAGCTGTACTCACTATTCTGCTGGTGGGGTCACTGTGTACATACATTACATTACTTATCCTGTACTGATCCTGAGTTATTAAAGTGCAACAAGTAGTAGTTCAGCTCACCACTGCCGCCTCCGTGCACGGACTCGTGCGGACGCCACGAACACAGCCAATATTAGAAAGAGAATGTCCAGCACAGTGAGCACGATGCAAGATGATTTATTGTAGCATAGAACAGAAAACAGCAACAGGGATCATAGAGTGACGCGTTTCAGCAACCTTGGTCGCCTTAGTCGTACTCAATGAAAATGCAAAAACGGAAAAACGCTGAGTCCTTAAGGGGTTAAAGACGCAGGGTTTTTCCGTTTTTGCATTTTCATTTATTCCTCATCACCTTCTAAAAATCATAACGCTTTCAATTTTGCACCTAAAATTCCATATTATGTCATTTTTTGCACCACCAATTCAACTTTGTTGTGACATTAGTCATTTTACCAAAATATCAACGGCGAATCGGAAAAAAATCATTGTGCGACAAAATTGAATAAAAAATGCTATTTTGTAACTTTTGGGGGCTTCCGTTTCATTTTTTAAACAATGACACCTTATTTTCATTCTGTAGGTCGATACGATTAAAATGATCCCCTACTTATATAGGTTTGATTTTGTCGTCCTTCTAAAAAAAATCATAACTACATGCAGGAAAATGTATACGTTTAAAATTGTCATCTTCTGACCCCTATAACTTTTTTATTTTTCTGCGTATGGGCTGGTATTAGGGCTAATTTTTTGCGCCGTGATCTGACGTTTTTATCAGTACCATTTTTATATTGATTGGACTTTTTTTATCGCTTTTTTATTCATTTTTTCAAGTTATAAAAAGTGACCCAAAATATGCTATTTTGGACTTTTAATTTTTTTGCGCATATGCCATTGACCGTGCAGTTTAATTAATGTTATATTTTTATAGTTCGGACATTTCCACATGCGGCGATACCACATGTTTATTTTTATTTACACAGTTTTTTTTTAAACCCCTTAAGGACCCTTGACTTACGCGTACGTTATGACACCCTGGTACTTAAGGACCTTAAGAATTCCGGCCCCTGCCGCGCGGGGATCGGACCGGGATGCCTGCTGAAATCGTTCAGCAGGCATCCCGTGCAAACGCCCAGGGGGGTCATCAGACTCCCCCATGTTGGCGATTGTGGCAAATCACAAGTGAATTCACACTTGCGATTTGCGCGATTCCGGGTCATTACGGGTCTATGGTGACCCGGAATATAAGGGGGATCGCGGTTGTCTAAGACACCCACGATCCCCCTGATGGGATAGGAGTGAGGAGGCAGGGGTGCCACCCCTCCTATCCCTGCTATTGGTGGTCTAGACGCGACCACCAATAGCAGATCAGGGGCGGGGGGGTTAACTTTCGTTTTCCCCATCCTGCCCACCCACAATAGGCGGGGCAGGACGGGGAAACGACGGGGACCGGCGCCGAAGATCCACTTACCTATCCGGGCGGGCGCCGGAGGCAGCGGGCGACGGAGATCGGCGGGCGGCGATGACGTGCGGCTGGATCCGACGGAAGCCGGTGAGTTGCCTAGCAACATCTGGAGGGTACAGTTTGAGACCATTTTACAACTCCCAGCATGCCCAGACCACTGTTTGGGCATGCTGGAATATGTAGTTTTGCAACAGCTGGAGGGCTCCAGTTTGAGACCACTATATAGTGGTCCCTAAACTGTAGCCCTCCAGATCTTGCAAAACTACAACTCCTAGCATGCCCAAACAACTGTTTGCTGTCTGGGCATGCTGGGATTTGTAGTTTTGCAACAGCTGGAGGACCACAGTTTGGAGATCACTTTGCAGTGTTCTCTAAAACTGTAGCCCTCCAGATGTTGCAAAACTGCAAATCCCAGCATGCCCAAACAGCAAACAGCTGTCTCGGCATTATGAGAGTTATAGTTGCGTACCTCCAGCTATTGCATAACTACATCTCCCAGCATGCCCTTCAGCGATCAGTACATGCTGGGAGTTGTTGTTTTGCAACAGCTGCAGGCACACTGGTTGGAAAATACTGAGTTAGGTAACAGTACCTAACTAAAGGTTTTCCAACCAGTGTGTCTCCAGCTGTTGCAAAAGTACAGCTCCCAGCATGCACGGTCTGTCAGTACATGTTGGGAGTTGTAGTTTTGAAACAGCTGGAGGTTTGCCCCCCCATGTGAATGTACAGGGTACATTCACACAGGCAGGTTTACAGTAAGTTTCCTGCTTTAAGTTTGGGCTGCAGGAAATTTTTCACCGCAGCGCAAACTCCTAGCGGGAAACTCACTGTAACACGCCAGTGTGAATGTACCCAAAAAAACACTACACTACACTAACACAGAATAAAGGGTAAAACACTACATATACAACCCCTTACACTGTCCCCCCAATAAAAATGTAAAACGTAATGTATGGAACAGTTTCCAAAACGGAGCCTCCAGCTGTTGCAAAACAACAACGCCCAGCATTTCCGGACAGCCACTGACTGTCCAGGCATGCTGGGAATTTAGCAACAGCTGGAGGCACCCTGTTTGGGAATCACTGGCATAGAATACCCCTATGTCCACCTCTATGCGATCCCTAATTTAGTCCTCAAATGCGCATGGTGCTCTCTCACTTCAGAGCCCTGTCGTATTTCAAGGAAACAGTTTAGGGCCACATATGGGTTATCTCCGTACTGAAAAGGAAAAGTTGGGGGCTACACCAGCTTGTTCGTGTAAAAAAATTAAAAAAATTTACACTAACATGCTGGTGTTGCCCCATACTTTTTATTTTCACAAGCGTTAAAAGGAAAAAAAGACCCCCAAAATTTGTAACACAATTTCTCCTGAGTATGGAAATACCCCATATGTGGATGTAAAATGTTCTGCGGACGCACAACAAGGCTCAGGAGTGAGAGCGCACCATCTACATTTGAGGCCTAAATTGGTGATTTGCACAGGGGTGGCTGATTTTACAGCGGTTCTGACATAAACGCAAAATAATAAATACCCACATGTGATCCCATTTTGGAAACTACACCCCTCATGTAATGTAATAAGGGGTACAGTGAGCATTTACACCCTACAGGTGTCTGACAGATTTTTGGAACAGTGGTCCGTGAAAATGAAAAATTAAATTTTTCATTTGCACAGCCCACTGTTCCAAAGATCTGTCAAACTCCAGTGGGGTGTAAATACTCACTGCACCCCTTATTAAATTCTGTGAGGGGTGTAGTTTCCAAAATAGGGTCACATGTGGGGGGGGGGGGGTCCACTGTTCTGGCACCACGGGGGGCTTTGTAAATGCACATGGCCCCTGTCTTCCATTCCAAAAATGTTTTTCCCAAAAGCTCAATGGTGCTCCTTCTCTTCTGAGCATTGTAGTGCGCCAGCAGAGCACTTGACGTCCACACATGGGGTATTTCCATACTCAGAAGAAATGGGGTTTAGTGGGAAAAAAAATCATTTACACATCAAACTTTCACGAAAAGTCGTCAAACACCTGTGGGGTGTTAAGGCTCACTGGACCCCTTGTTACGTGCCTTGAGGGGTGTAGTTTCCAAAATAGTATGCCATGTGTTTTTTTTTTCTGGCACCATAGGGGCTTCCTAAATGTGACATGCCCCCCAAAAACCATTTCAGAAAAACTCACTCTCCAAAATCCCATTGTCGCTCCCTCCCTTCTGAGCCCTCTACTGCGCCCGCCGAACACTTGACATACACATATGAGGTATTTTCTTACTCGAGAGAAATTGGATTACACATTTTAGGAAGATTTCTCTCCTTTTACCCCTTGTAAAAATTCAATAACTGGGTCTACAAGAACATGCGAGTGTAAAAAATGAAGATTTTGAATTTTCTCCTTCAATTTGCTGCTATTCCTGTGAAACACCTAAAGGGTTAACAAACCTTTTGAATGTCATTTTGAATACTTTGAGGGGTGCAGTTTTTATAATGGGGTCATTTATGGGGTATTTCTAATAAGAAGGCCCTTCAAATCCACTTCAAAACAGAACTGGTCCCTGAAAAATTTCGATTTTTTAAATTTTGCGAAAACTTGGAAAATTGCTGCTGTACTTTGAATCCCTCTGATGTCTTCCAAAAGTTAAAACATGTCAACTTCATGATGCCAACATAAAGTAGACATATTTTATATGTGAATCAATATATAATTTATTTGGAATATCCATTTTCCTTATAAGCAGAGAGCTTCAAAGTTAAAAAAAAATGCGAAATTTTCAATTTTTTCGTAAAATTTTTGAATTTTTCACCAAGAAATGATGCAAGTATCGACAAAATTTTACCACTAACATAAAGTAGAATATGTCACGAAAAAACAGTCTCGGAATCAGAATGAAAGGTAAAAGCATTCCAGAGTTATTAATGCTTAAAGTGACAGTGGTCAGATGTGCAAAAAATGTCCGTGTCCTACAGTGAAAATTGGCTGGGTCCTTAAGGGGTTAAATGGGAAAAGAGGGGGGGGGGTGATTCTTCCTTTTATTAGGGAAGGGGTTAAATGATCTTTATTAACTTTTTTTCACACTTTTTTTTGCAGTGTTATAGCCCCCCCTTGTGGCTATTACAATGCACACACTGATCTGCTACACAGATCATTGCCATGCATTGACACGGCAAAGATCAGTGTTATCGGCGGTCGATTGCTCAAGCCTGGATTTCGGGCTTGGAGCAATCAATCGCCGATCGGACGAGACAGAGGCAGGTGAGGGGACCTCCGCTCATGTTCTAGCTGATCGGGACCATCACAGTGAAAGCGCGATGTCCAGATCAGCCCGACTGAGCTGCCGGGAAGCTTTCACTTTCATTTTAGACGTGGCGATCAACTTTGCATGCTGCGTCTAAAGGGTTAAAACGATCGGTGCCACACGCTATTAGCCCAGGGTCATGGCTTTCATTAGCCACCGGGACCGACCCGGTATGACTCGGGATCACAGCGTGACCCCGCATTGTATATATCGGGACCGGACGCAGGGTGTACAGCTACGCCCTCCGTCATTAAGAGGTTAAATAAAAAACCCAACCCTCGCAAATGGGGGTGAGTAAGGGTTAAATCACCTATCCTACGTTTGTTGTTGACATATAAAACATACAAGTTTCATGTTGATATCTTTACTGGACGTGATGCTGGAACACACACACATACATACATACACACATTGGGGGAGATTTATTAAAACCTGTCCAGGGGAAACATTGCTGAGTTGCCCATAGCAACCAATCAGATCGCTTCTTTCATTTTTCAGAGGCCTTTTCATAAATGAAAGAAGCGATCTGATTGGTTGCTATGGGCAACTCAGCAACTTTTCCTCTGGACAGGTTTTGGTAAATCTCCCCCATTGAGTTATATATATATATATATATATATATATATATATATATACACATACATACATAGATTATACTCACAGAGCGGTACTCAGATTATAAATGGAGGATACATATAAAGAAAAAACTGAAGCTTCTCCTGTCTTTGTATTCAATCATTTCAATTAAAAACCTGAACGTGTGAACACACCCTAACAAATTATTCTTATAATCACCAGTATTACCACTTATCCAGCCGTAGGGCATCTCCTACAGTACACATGAGCAGCCATTACACAATACCCACCCATAGTGCATTGCGTGATGTAATGTGTACCTAAATACGCAGCTAATGTCATCCAAAAAGCTTTTTTTGGACCTAAAAAAGTAGGATCGCAGTTTTCTTCTGCCACCTGGTGGTCAAAATGAGCAGTGCGCATAACAAATCGGGTCAATGTATGATCATAGGCAACCCACGGCACTGCAGATGTTTTGAACTACGTTTTGAACTACGTCTCCCATGATGATCACACGGCCGTCTAGACCCGTCCCGTTCTTCTCCCGTCAAAAATAAAAACGGACTTTAAAAGAAAAAGGATCCGTTATTGTTCAGTTAATAAACAAAAAAATATATATTTTTTTTATTTTGTTCTGGGCATGCTCAGAAGTAAAAACGGATCAAAAAACGGATCGAAACAACATATGCAAACAGATGACATTAAAGGCTCATCCGTTTTCCTTAGACTTCAATGTTAAATTTACTGTATCCGTTATTTCTTCAGTTTTTTTGACGGGAGAAAAAATACTGCATGTGCCGTCTTTTCTCCTGTAAAAAAAATAAATAAAAAAAAACGGAAAACGTTTACAAGCAGCAACAAACGGGGAAAAGAAACGGGGACAGACGGCCGTGTGAACGCACCTTTACATACTTTACTTATCTGGCACTGATTTGCATTCTACTCCAGTCACTTCCAGAGCTGCGTCCTGGTTTTCTCATATCTGACGGATACATTACACCATGTCCCCTGCGTTATTAGGGTGCGTTCACACAACGGTCTGTCCCTGTTTTTTTTTTTATCCCCGTTTCGGATTTTTTATCCCCGTTTCGGATCAAAAACGGTTTAAAAAAAATCCCATTCATCTCAATGGGATTTTTTTTTACAAAACGTTTACATCCGTTTGTACCCGTCTGCGCTCATTTCCGTTATTTTTTTTTACGGCAGAAAAAACGGCACATGCAGTATTTTTTCTTCCGTTAAAAAAATTGAAGAAAAAACGGATACAGTAAATTTAACATTGAAGTCTATGGAAAACGGATGAGCCTTTAATGTCATCCGTTTGCATCCGTTTTTTCAATCCGTTTTTACTTCCGAGCAAACAAAATAACATTTTTTTTGGGGGTTTATTAACTGAACAATAACGGATACAAATGGATAACATCCGTTTGCAACTGTTATTGTTTGGTTTTTTTTTCGATGGGAGAAGAACGGGACAGGTTTAGACGGCCGTGTGAATGCAGCCTAAGGGTGCGTTCCCAATTGGCGTATACGCAGCGTATTTCACTCTGCGCAAAATTTACGGCAGCAGCGGGAAATACGCTGCGTATTCCTTGCTCTCTATACACACAGGGCTTTCCGGCGGCAGCCCTATGTGTGCAGTGAGTTTTGGAGGCGGAGCCGCGCGTCACAGTAACGCCGGCACATGGCCCCGCCTCTAAAACTCACTACACACATAGGGCTGCCGCCGGAAAGCCCTGTGTGTATAGAGAGCAAGGAATACGCAGCGTATTTCCCGCTGCTGCCGTAAATTTTGCGCAGCGTGAAATACGCTGCGTATACGCCAGGTGGGAACGCACCCTAATAGTTCAAGATCGGGGATGTCCCAGGGGACATAAACATGCACATGTTGCGTAATCTGTAAATCAGTGTTTTCCAACCGGGTGGCCTCCAGCTGTTGCAAAACTACAACTCCCAGCATGCCCGGACAGCCAAAGGCTGTCCGGGCATGCTGGGAGTTGTAGTTTTGCAAAACTGGACTAGGGGTAGCAATGAAATGGTGAAATCTATACTTACGCGCTCTTTTCGATATTTTAGGCCAGGTCAAAAGGCGACAAAGGGACCCTTGGAGTCAAGTACGCCGACCCCCAGGAGAGGAAATTCAACCCGGAAAAACTTAGGGAAGGGAGAAATATCATTGGACTTCAGGTGAGTGAGGCTTGTGCAAAGTCACATGGCACCAGAGGGGATGGCATTAACCCATTCCTGACCCACAAAGTACATTTATGTCATGGGTAAGGTGAGGGAGTACGAGATGCACTCAGGAGCCAGGCCCGCACCATACCTGGTAGGTACCTGATACATAAATGGCGGTAATGACTCATATTGGTCAATCAACTATTATCGCGATATACATACCTGGTAGTCTAATGGTCCAATTGGTTTTCACGACACCTGTACTAGGCCTCGGTATCTGCCAAGACTCGGCAACTAATATGAAATGCTGTACCAACAGAGCACCAGCCTCATAGATCATTGCAATGCGTATGCATCACATTGATCTATATAAGCAATGGAATGATTGCTTATAAAAGGCCCCTAATGGGGAAAAAAAAGCTTAAAGAAATATTTTTTTAAAGGGGTATTCCAGGCAAAACCTTTTATATATATATATATATATATATATATATATATATATATATATATATCTCAACTGGCTCCGGAAAGTTAAACAGATTTGTAAATTACTTCTATTAAAAAATCTTAATCCTTCCAATAGTTATTAGCTTCTGAAATTTTCTGTCTAACTGCTCAATGATGATGTCACGTCCCGGGAGCTGTGCATGATGGGAGAATATCCCCATAGGAACTGCACAGCTCCCGGGACGTGAGTCATCATTGAGCAGTTAGACAGAAAACAACAACTCAACTTCAGAAGATAATAACTATTGGTAGGATTAAGATTTTTTAATAGAAGTAATTTACAAATCTGTTTAACTTTCCGGAGCCAGTTGATATATAAAAAAAAAAAAGGTTTTGGCCTGGAATACCCCTTTAAGTATTTTATTAAAAAGTCCCCCCCCCCCCCCCCCGCCCAGCAATAATAAATTCAAACTACCCTCCATTCATCAAATAAAAAATAAATAAATATATTAATGTAGTTATTTATTTATTAGCATAGTTGGTATCGTCACGTGGAGAATTGCCCAAACTATTAAATTATCAAATTTCTAATCCTGCACGGTCAACTAGTGGGGCAAAAAAATTGTTTAAAAAAAATAAATAAATAAATAAAAATTTAAAATAAATGAAAATCCCCGGCCCTAATAAAAATTCAAATTCACCCCATTTACCAAATAAATAAATAAATAGTTAAATAAATAAGCAAGCATAGTTGGTATCGCCATGTGTAGAAAGGTCAAAGGTGGAAACGGCAAAAAAAAATTTAAACACCAAAACGGATCATTTTTACTCAAATCAAATCCCAGAAAAAATATGCACTAAAAATGTAATAAAAAGTGACCACAAAAGCGATAACGTTTCAAACTACAAAAAAAATTATTTCCCACACAGATCCATAGGCGGAAAAATGTATAAAAGGAAAAGGGGTCAGAACATGGCGATGTATAGATTTTTTTTTTGTTGTCTATATTTTCGGCAGTCTGTGTCTGCCGATGGGTTTACAGAGAATATCATAATAATTTAGGGAATTTCGGGGTAGAGTAAGTTGATATTGTCATACCCAAGATTCCCCAGGAGATGGCAGCAGAGTAAAGTCAAATATTACAGAACAGTTTGATGATAGTGAAGGGAGCCGTACAAAACGCTTCACGCTAGTTTAGGGGCAACACTTTATTAAGGGTGGGGTCACAAGTCACGGCAGATTTCATTTGCGACTCAAAAAATAATAATTGGGGGTGTCAGAAACGACGCAAGTGTATTACGTATTATCCCTATTGACTCAAAATCCCGAATTAGGCCTCATTTAGCATGTAAACATCTGCCGCAGAAATTAAAGGGGTTATCCAGGAAAAAACTTTTTTTTTATATATATCAACTGGCTCCAGAAAGTTAAACAGATTTGTAAATTACTTCTATTTAAAAAATCTTAATCCTTTCAGTACTTATGAGCTTCTGAAGTGAAGGTTGTTCTTTTCTGTCTAAGTGCTCTCTGATGACGTGTCTCGGGAACCGCCCAATTTAGAAGAGGTTTGCTATGGGGATTTGCTTCTAAACTGGGCGTTTCCCGAGACACGTGTCATCAGAGAGCACTTAGACAGAAAAGAACAACCTTAACTTCAGAAGCTCATAAGTACTGAAAGGATTAAGATTTTTTAATAGAAGTAATTTACAAATCTGTTTAACTTTCTGGAGCCAGTTGATATATATATATAGATATATATATATATATATATAGAGATATATATATATATATATATATATATATATAGAGATATATATATATATATATATATAGATATATATATATATATATATATATATATATAGAGAGATATATATATATATATATATATATATATATATATATATAGAGATATATATATATATATATATATATATATATATATAGAGAGATATATATATATATATATATATATATAGAGAGAGAGAGAGAGAGAGAGATATATATATATATATATATAGAGAGAGAGAGAGAGAGAGAGAGAGAGAGAGAGAGAGAGAGAGAGAGAGAGAGAGAGAGAGAGAGAGAGAGAGAGAGAGAGAGAGAGAGATATAGAGAGAGAGAGAGAGCGAGAGAGATATATAGAGAGAGAGAGAGAGAGAGAGAGAGAGAGATATAGAGATAGAGAGATAGAGAGAGAGAGATAGAGAGAGTTTTTTTCCTGGATAACCCCTTTAAGATCCCAGTTCCACTCGGAAATGCATTGCCGTCTATGGAGACTGCACACTGCCGAGCGGTCCTAGTGCTGCCATGTTCATCCAGCACCTGCAGCCATTGGAGTGTCCAGCGGAAAATTTTCCGGCCGGATTTTCGGCTTTGGATTTTGGTGTAGAAATACTCCACAGCATCTCCTCAGCATGTAGTGTACTCTAAAACGTTTTGTCTTCTTGCAGATGGGAACCAACAAGTTTGCCAGCCAGAAAGGGATGACATCATATGGTACCCGTAGACATCTGTATGACCCCAAATTAGGCACTGACCAGCCGCTGGACCAAGCTACCATCAGCCTACAAATGGGCACCAATAAAGGAGCATCCCAGGTAACTTTACATCTTCCCCTGGATAGACTAGTACTATAACCACATGTATAATCCGAACCAGTGTGCCTCCAACTGTTGCAAAACTACAACTCCCAGCATGCCCGGACAGCCGAAGGCTGTCCGGGCATGCTGGGAATTGTAGTTTTCCCACTGATGTCCTAGAGACTTAACACACTATTCTGTTTCCTTAGGCCGGCATGACGGCTCCAGGCACCAAGCGCCAGATCTTCGAGCAGAAGCTGGGCATGGAGCAGTGCGACACCCAGACCATACCCTTGCAAATGGGAACAAACAAGGGGGCATCTCAGCAGGGCATGACTGTGTACGGTCTCCCGCGCCAGGTTTACGACGCCAAGTACTGCATGGATCCCAATGCGCTCCTGCCGGACGAGGACGGGCAATTCAACAGCCATCAGTATTTCAACTCCGAGTAGCGCCGTCCATTTCTCCCCCAAATAACCCGTACACCACCCTCTTCTGTGCCAGTGTGTGCCTGCTACTGTGGCAGAGAACGGTGTCCCATTGCTGCCCATTCTATGCCAGCGTGTGCCAGTTGCTCTGGCAAAGGGGGGTTAAAATGCTATCCACTATTCGTGTTTGCTCTTGCAAAGGGAGAAATAGATGATGCCCGCTCCGTGCCAGCCTGCCTTCTGGCAATTAGATGCTGCCCGTCCCATACCTGCTGTTCTGGCAGAGAATGATGCTCATCCTACCCACTTTCTGCTCTCCTGGCAGAAAAGGGGGTAAAAGCTTCCCATTCTGTGCCAGCCTATGCCCGCTGCTTTGGCAGTAAAAAAAAATTAAAATAAAAAATAGACCCAGTCCCTCTGCGCCCGACACCACTTTACAAGAGACAATGAGAGTCACAAACCCTTTTCCTAATTTCCTCCCCCATTACAGGTGGAACGTCTGCAGAGCATTGCACCCTCTGTCTTTAAAAATATTAGCAGATCATTGCACCCTGTCCACTTTTATTTGTCATTTTTCACATTCATCAAGGGGGTTCAGAAACTTTTTATTTCAACTATTATTTTAAACGGGAGACATGAGGATCTTCCTGGGTGTGGGGATAAGATAAGCTACACATCCCAATCCTTCACTGCTACCGTTTTAGAGCGACAGTCTGCAGAGCGTCGCTGAAGAGATGGTGGGCAGAAGGGAACGCGATAGGTGACGTCAGGGCGGCGATGCTCTGCAGCCTTCCTAGTCTGGGCGTGGGTGAGATACTGTGCTGAGAGAAGGGGACTGTCTATGGGATTATGTTCTTGCAGGTGAGATGTATATAGGGGCTTACGACAACCACCGAGACGGGTGCAATGCTCTGCAGACTGCGGCGTAACGAACGAGTTGCCTGGCTACGTTTATTTTTTTTTTTTTGTGCATGTTCCTCGCTGCCCCACAACCCCTCCTCCACCCTTTCCTCTCATCACCGCAGTTAACACCTCACCTCTGCTCTGTTCAAGAACCGACTGCAAATATATTTCTAGATATATATTTCTATATGGGCTCCGTGTGGTTTATTTTGTGTGCGTGTGTGCGCCATGATGCCAAGAGAAGAATTGGAAAGGGGGAGGAGGGCTTATGCTAACCCATCAGTGACAAGCAGGAAAGAAGAGGTTAAACGCATTACGTAACGCAGTATTTCCCAACCAGGGTGCCCCCAGTTGTTTCTAGTTGTAGTTTTGCAACAGCTGGAGGCACTTGGTTGAGAAACACTGACATAACCTGACACTGACCGCTCATCTGTATATAACGTAGTGTTTCCCAACCAGGGTGCCTCCAGCTGTTGCGAAACTACAACTCCCAGCATGCCCTTGGTTGAGAAACACTGACATAACCTAACAGTGACAGCTCATCTATACATAACATAGTGTTTTCCAACCAGGGTGCTTCCAGCTGTTCCGAAACTACAACTCCCAGCATGCCCAGGGAGGAGGGCTAATGCTAATCCATCAGTGACAAGCAGGAAAGAAGATGTTAAACGCATTACTAAACGCAGTGTTTCCCAACCAGGGTGCCCCCCCGCTGTTGCGAGTTGTAGTTTTGCAACAGCTGGAGGCACTTGGTTGAGAAACACTGACATAACCTGACACTGACCGCTCATCTATACATAACGTAGTGTTTTCCAACCAGGGTGCCTCCAGCTGTTGCGAAACTACAACTCCCAGCATGCCCAGGGAGGAGGGCTAATGCTAATCCATCAGTGACAAGCAGGAAAGAAGAGGTTAAACGCATTACGTAATGCAGTGTTTCTCAACCAGGGTGCCTCCAGCTGTTGCAAAACTACAACTCCCAGCATGCCCGGACAGCCTTCGGCTGTCCGGGCATGCTGGGAATTGTAGTTTTGCAACAGCTGGAGGCACCCTGGTTGAGAAACACTGACATAACGTGACACTGACCACTCATCTATACAACCACAAAGGGTGGAGCTTAGGTGTCACATGACCAACTGAGAAAAACACTTGGGGGGAGATTTATCAAAACCGGTCCAGAATTAAAGTTGCTGAGTTGCCCATAGCAACCAATCAGATCACCACTTTCACTTTTGAAAAGGCCTCTGAAAAATGAAAGAAGCGATCTGATTGGTTGCTATGGGCAACTCAGCAACTTTTCCTCTGGACAGGTTTTGATAAATCTCCCCCTTGTAGTTGTACAGGATTAGAAGAATATGGCTGCTCTCTGTGTTTGCTATTACACATCCGCCCTATTGAATTAAATGAGGCAGCGCTGCAATACCACAGGTAACCTGCAGATAAGTGGGTCACTGTCTTTGGAATATAGCACCCATATTTTGTCAATGATGAACAACCCCTCGAAGAAGCACACACCCAGAACCTATAGGACGGTGGTCTTTAACCCCTTAAGGACTCAGACAATTTAATTTTTACGTTTTTGTTTTTTCCTCCTCGCCTTCTAAAAATCATAACTCTTTTATATTTTCATCCACAGACTAGTATGAGGGCTTGTTTTTTGCGCGACCAGTTGTCCTTTGTAATGACATAACTCATTATATCAAAAAATGTATGGCGCAACCAAAAAACACTATTTTTGTGGGGAAATTAAACCGAAAAACGCAATTTTGCTAATTTTGGATTCGTTTTTTTGTTTCGTTTTCACGCCGTACAATTTATGGTAAAAATGATGTGTGTTCTTTATTCTGAGGGTCAATACGATTAAAATGATACCCATTATTACATACTTTTCTATTATTGTTGTGCTTAAAAAAAATCACTAACTTTTTAACCAAATTAGTACGTTTATAATCCCTTTATTTTGATGACCTCTAACTTTTTTGTTTTTCCGTATAAGCGGCGGTATGGGGGCTCATTTTTTGCACCATGATCTGTACTTTTTTTTTATACCACATTTGCATATAAAAAACTTTAAATACATTTTTTATAATTTTTTTTTTAATAAAATGTATTAAAAAAGTAGGAATTTTGGACTTTTTTTTTTTTTTTCGTTCACGCCATTCACCGTACAGGATCATTAACATTTTATTTTAATAGTTCGGACATTTACGCACGCGGCGATATCAAATATGTCTATAAAAAAAATGTTTACGCTTTTTGGGGGTAAAATAGGAAAAAACTGACGTTTTACTTTTTTATTGGGGGAGGGGATTTTTCACTTTTTTTTTACTTTTACATTTTTTAACATTTTTTTTTTACACTTGAATAGTCCCCATAGGGGACTATTCATAGCAATACCATGATTGCTAATACTGATCTGTTCTATGTATAGGACATAGAACAGATCAGTGTTTTCGGTCATCTTCTGCTCTGGTCTGCTCGATCACAGACCAGAGCAGGAGACGCCGGGAGCCGGACGGAGGCAGGAGAGTTGACCTCCGTGCGGCGTTCTGAATGATCGGATCCCCGCAGCAGCGCTGCGGGCGATCCGATCATTCATTCAAATCGCGCACTGCCGCAGATGCCGGGATCTGTATTGATCCCGGCACCTGAGGGGTTAATGGCGGACGCCCGCGAGATCGCGGGCGTCGGCCATTGCCGGCAGGTCCCTGGCTGCGATCAGCAGCCGGGATCAGCCACGCATGACACGGGCATCGCTCCGATGCCCGCGGTTATGCACTGGACGTAAATGTACGTCCTGGTGCGTTAAGTACCACCTCACCAGGACATACATTTACGTCCTGCGTCCTTAAGGGGTTAAATGGGTACTCCGGTGGAAAGCTTTTTTTTTTTTTTTAAATCAACTGGTGCCAGAACGTTACATAGATTACTTCTATTAAAAAAAACGTAATCCTTCCAGTACTTATTAGCGGCTCTATACTACAGAGGAAATTATTTTCTTTTTGGAACACAGAGCTCTCTGCTGACATCACGAGCACAGTGCTCTCAGCTGACACCTCTGTCCATGTCAGGAACTGTACAGAGCAGGAGAAAATCCCCATAGCAAACCTATGCTGCTCTGACAGTTCCTGACATGGACAGAGGTGTCAGCAGAGAGCACTGTGGACAGACTGAAAAGAAATCCAAAAAGAAAAGAATTTCCTCTCTAGTATACAGCAGCTGAAGGATTAAGATTTTTTAATAGAAGTCATTTACAAATCGAACCAGAGTAGTCTATAGTGATAACAGGTCTGGTTTAGGTATCACAAGGGACCACCAGATACCGGTGAAGGGGTCCCAAGAGTAAGTCAGACCCCAGGGAACCCAAACTTAGAATGAAGGGTCGGCAGCCAGTTCACTGTTTTCCCCTGCACAGTGGCCCCTGGCTGAGCAGGGAAATGGATCTGTGCTGTAACCTCTTCATTCTTAGGATTGTTGGTGGTCCCAGAAGTGCCCAATAATATCCGCGTACCCTTTTGAACACATTTTCCAGATCCACAAAAACTCATGTCCTATCCTTAGAGTAGGCCATCCAATAGATCCCACTGATCAGATGACTGGAGAGGCCATAGTGCTCCAACGGTAAATCACACCAAGGTCTGCAGTATAGACCATCAATATTATATCATACCAAGACCTGCAGTATAGACCATCAATATTATATCATACCAAGGCCTGCAGTATAGACCATCAATATTATATCACACCAAGGCCTGCAGTGCTCCAGTATAGACCATCAATATTATATCACACCAAGACCTGCAGTGCTCCAGTATAGGCCATCAATATTATATCATACCAAGGCCTGCAGTGCTCCAGTATAGACCATCAATATTATATCACACCAAGACCTGCAGTGCTCCAGTATAGGCCATCAATATTATATCACACCAAGGCCTGCAGTGCTCCAGTATAGACCATCAATATTATATCATACCAAGACCTGCAGTATAGACCATCAATATTATATCATACCAAGGCCTGCAGTATAGACCATCAATATTATATCACACCAAGGCCTGCAGTATAGACCTTCAATATTATATCACACCGAGGTCTGCAGTATAGATCATCAATATTATATCACACAGAGGTCTGCAGTATAGATCATCAATATTATATCACAGCGAGGTCTGCAGTAAAGACCATCAATATTATATCACACCAAGACCTGCAGTATAGACCATCAATATTATATCACACCAAGACCTGCAGTATAGACCATCAATATTATATCACACCTAGACCTGCAGTATAGACCATCAATATTATATCACACCTAGACCTGCAGTATAGACCATCAATATTATATCACACCAAGACCTGCAGTATAGACCATCAATATTATATCACACCAAGACCTGCAGTATAGACCATCAATATTATATCACACCAAGACCTGCAGTATAGGCCATCAATATTATATCACACCAAGACCTGCAGTATAGACCATCAATATTATATCACACCAAGACCTGCAGTATAGACCATCAATATTATATCACACCAGACCTGCAGTATAGACTATCAATATTATATCACACCAAGGCCTGCAGTATAGACCATCAATATTATATCACACCAAGACCTGCAGTGCTCCAGTATAGACCATCAATATTATATCACACCAAGGCCTGCAGTGCTCCAGTATAGACCATCAATATTATATCACACCAAGGCCTGCAGTGCTCCAGTATAGACCATCAATATTATATCACACCAAGGCCTGCAGTGCTCCAGTATAGACCATCAATATTATATCATACCAAGGCCTGCAGTGCTCCAGTATAGACCATCAATATTATATCACACCAAGGCCTGCAGTGCTCCAGTATAGACCATCAATATTATATCATACCAAGGCCTGCAGCGCTCCAGTATAGACCATCAATATTATATCACACCAAGACCTGCAGTGCTCCAGTATAGACCATCAATATTATATCACACCAAGGCCTGCAGTGCTCCAGTATAGACCATCAATATTATATCACACCAAGGCCTGCAGCGCTCCAGTATAGACCATCAATATTATATCACACCAAGGCCTGCAGTGTTCCAGTATAGGCCATCAATATTATATCACACCAAGGCCTGCAGTGCTCCAGTATAGACCATCAATATTATATCACACCAAGGCCTGCAGCGCTCCAGTATAGACCATCAATATTATATCACACCAAGGCCTGCAGTGCTCCAGTATAGACCATCAATATTATATCACACCAAGGCCTGCAGTGCTCCAGTATAGACCATCAATATTATATCACACCAAGGCCTGCAGTGCTCCAGTATAGACCATCAATATTATATCATACCAAGGCCTGCAGTGCGCCAGTATAGACCATCAATATTATATAACACCAAGGCCTGCAGTGCTCCAGTATAGACCATCAATATTATATCACACCAAGGCCTGCAGTGCTCCAGTATAGGTCATCAATATTATATCACACCAAGACCTGCAGTGCTCCAGTATAGACCATCAATATTATATCACACCAAGACCTGCAGTGCTCCAGTATAGACCATCAATATGACATCACACCAAGACCTGCAGCGCTCCAGTATAGACCATCAATATTATATCACACCAAAACCTGCAGTGCTCCAGTATAGACCATCAATATTATATCACACCAAGACCTGCAGTGCTCCAGTATAGACCATCAATATGACATCACACCAAGACCTGCAGCGCTCCAGTATAGACCATCAATATTATATCACACCAAGGCCTGCAGTGCTCCAGTATAGACCATCAATATGACATCACACCAAGACCTGCAGTGCTCCAGTATAGACCATCAATATTATATCACACCAAGGCCTGCAATGCTCCAGTATAGACCATCAATATTATATCACACCAAGGCCTGCAGTGCTCCAGTATAGACCATCAATATTATATTACACCAAGGCCTGCAGTGCTACAGTATAGACCATCAATATTATATCACACCAAGGCCTGCAGTGCTCCAGTATAGACCATCAATATTATATCACACCAAGGCCTGCAGTGCTCCAGTATAGACCATCAATATTATATCATACAAAGGCCTGCAGTGCGCCAGTATAGGCCATCACTATTATATCACACCAAGGCCTGCAGTGCTCCAGTATAGACCATCAATATTATATCATACCAAGGCCTGCAGTGCTCCAGTATAGACCATCAATATTATATCATACCAAGGCCTGCAGTGCTCCAGTATAGACCATCAATATTATATCATACCAAGGCCTGCAGCGCTCCAGTATAGGCCATCAATATTATATCACACCAAGGCCTGCAGCGCTCCAGTATAGACCATCAATATTATATCACACCAAGGCCTGCAGTATAGACCATCAATATTATATCACACCAAGGCCTGCAGTGCTCCAGTATAGACCATCAATTTTATATCACACCGAGGCCTGCAGCGCTCCAGTATAGGCCATCAATATTATATCACACCAAGGCCTGCAGTGCTCCAGTATAGACCAACAATATTATATCACACCAAGGCCTGCAGTGCTCCAGTATAGACCATCAATATTATATCACACCAAGGCCTGCAGTGCTCCAGTATAAACCATCAATATTATATCACACCAAGACCTGCAGTGCTCCAGTATAGACCATCAATATTATATCACACCAAGACCTGCAGTGATCCAGTATAGACCATCAATATTATATCACACCAAGGCCTGCAGTATAGACCATCAATATTATATCACACCAAGGCCTGCAGTATAGACCATCAATATTATATCACACCAAGGCCTGCAGTGCTCCAGTATAGGCCATCAATATTATATCACACCAAGGCCTGCAGCGCTCCAGTATAGACCATGAATATTATATCATACCAAGGCCTGCAGTGCTCCAGTATAGACCATCAATATTATATCACACCAAGGCCTGCAGCGCTCCAGTATAGACCATCAATATTATATCATACCAAGGCCTGCAGTGCTCCAGTATAGACCATCAATATTATATCATACCAAGGCCTGCAGTGCTCCAGTATAGACCATCAATATTATATCACACCAAGGCCTGCAGTGCTCCAGTATAGGCCATCAATATTATATCACACCAAGGCCTGCAGTGCTCCAGTATAGGCCATCAATATTATATCATACCAAGGCCTGCAGTATAGACCATCAATATTATATCACACCAAGGCCTGCAGTGCTCCAGTATAGGCCATCAATATTATATCACACCAAGGCCTGCAGTGCTCCAGTATAGGCCATCAATATTATATCACACCAAGGCCTGCAGTGCTCCAGTATAGACCATCAATATTATATCACACCAAGGCCTGCAGTGCTCCAGTATAGGCCATCAATATTATATCACACCAAGACCTGCAGTATAGGCCATCAATATTATATCACACCAAGACCTGCAGTATAGGCCATCAATATTATATCACACCAAGGCCTGCAGTGCTCCAGTATAGACCATCAATATTATATCACACCAAGACCTGCAGTGCTCCAGTATAGGCCATCAATATTATATCATACCAAGGCCTGCAGTGCTCCAGTATAGACCATCAATATTATATCACACCAAGACCTGCAGTGCTCCAGTATAGACCATCAATATTATATCACACCAAGACCTGCAGTGCTCCAGTATAGACCATCAATATTATATCACACCAAGGCCTGCAGTGCTCCAGTATAGACCATCAATATGACATCACACCAAGACCTGCAGCGCTCCAGTATAGACCATCAATATTATATCACACCAAAACCTGCAGTGCTCCAGTATAGACCATCAATATGACATCACACCAAGACCTGCAGTATAGGCCATCAATATTATATCACACCAAGACCTGCAGTGCTCCAGTATAGGCCATCAATATTATATCACACCAAGACCTGCAGTGCTCCAGTATAGGCCATCAATATTATATCACACCAAGGCCTGCAGTGCTCCAGTATAGGCCATCAATATTATATCACACCAAGGCCTGCAGCGCTCCAGTATAGGCCATCAATAATATATCACACCAAGGCCTGCAGTGCTCCAGTATAGGCCATCAATATTATATCACACCAAGGCCTGCAGTGCTCCAGTATAGGCCATCAATAATATATCACACCAAGGCCTGCAGTGCTCCAGTATAGGCCATCAATATTATATCACACCAAGGCCTGCAGTGCTCCAGTATAGGCCATCAATAATATATCACACCAAGGCCTGCAGTGCTCCAGTATAGGCCATCAATATTATATCACACCAAGGCCTGCAGTGCTCCAGTATAGACCATCAATATTATATCATACCAAGGCCTGCAGTATAGACCATCAATATTATATCACACCAAGGCCTGCAGTGCTCCAGTATAGGCCATCAATATTATATCATACCAAGGCCTGCAGTATAGACCATCAATATTATATCACACCAAGGCCTGCAGTGCTCCAGTATAGACCATCAATATTATATCACACCAAGGCCTGCAGTGCTCCAGTATAGACCATCAATATTATATCACACCAAGGCCTGCAGTGCTCCAGTATAGGCCATCAATATTATATCACACCAAGGCCTGCAGTGCTCCAGTATAGACCATCAATATTATATCACACCAAGGCCTGCAGTGCTCCAGTATAGACCATCAATATTATATCACACCAAGGCCTGCAGCGCTCCAGTATAGACCATCAATATTATATCACACCAAGGCCTGCAGCGCTCCAGTATAGACCATCAATATTATATCACACCAAGGCCTGCAGTGCTCCAGTATAGGCCATCAATATTATATCACACCAAGGCCTGCAGTGCTCCAGTATAGGCCATCAATATTATATCATACCAAGGCCTGCAGTATAGACCATCAATATTATATCACACCAAGGCCTGCAGTGCTCCAGTATAGGCCATCAATTTTATATCACACCAAGGCCTGCAGTGCTCCAGTATAGGCCATCAATATTATATCACACCAAGGCCTGCAGTGCTCCAGTATAGACCATCAATATTATATCACACCAAGGCCTGCAGTGCTCCAGTATAGGCCATCAATATTATATCACACCAAGGCCTGCAGTGCTCCAGTATAGACCATCAATATTATATCACACCAAGACCTGCAGTGCTCCAGTATAGACCATCAATATTATATCACACCAAGGCCTGCAGTGCTCCAGTATAGACCATCAATATTATATCACACCAAGGCCTCCAGTATAGACCATCAATATTATATCACACCAAGACCTGCAGTGCTCCAGTATAGGCCATCAATATTATATCATACCAAGGCCTGCAGTGCTCCAGTATAGACCATCAATATTATATCACACCAAGACCTGCAGTGCTCCAGTATAGACCATCAATATTATATCACACCAAGACCTGCAGTTCTCCAGTATAGACCATCAATATTATATCACACCAAGGCCTGCAGTGCTCCAGTATAGACCATCAATATGACATCACACCAAGACCTGCAGCGCTCCAGTATAGACCATCAATATTATATCACACCAAAACCTGCAGTGCTCCAGTATAGACCATCAATATGACATCACACCAAGACCTGCAGTATAGGCCATCAATATTATATCACACCAAGACCTGCAGTGCTCCAGTATAGGCCATCAATATTATATCACACCAAGACCTGCAGTGCTCCAGTATAGGCCATCAATATTATATCACACCAAGGCCTGCAGTGCTCCAGTATAGGCCATCAATATTATATCACACCAAGGCCTGCAGCGCTCCAGTATAGACCATCAATATTATATCACACCAAGGCCTGCAGCGCTCCAGTATAGACCATCAATATTATATCACACCAAGGCCTGCAGTGCTCCAGTATAGGCCATCAATATTATATCACACCAAGGCCTGCAGTGCTCCAGTATAGACCATCAATATTATATCATACCAAGGCCTGCAGTATAGACCATCAATATTATATCACACCAAGGCCTGCAGTGCTCCAGTATAGGCCATCAATATTATATCATACCAAGGCCTGCAGTATAGACCATCAATATTATATCACACCAAGGCCTGCAGTGCTCCAGTATAGACCATCAATATTATATCACACCAAGGCCTGCAGTGCTCCAGTATAGACCATCAATATTATATCACACCAAGGCCTGCAGTGCTCCAGTATAGGCCATCAATATTATATCACACCAAGGCCTGCAGTGCTCCAGTATAGACCATCAATATTATATCACACCAAGGCCTGCAGTGCTCCAGTATAGACCATCAATATTATATCACACCAAGGCCTGCAGTGCTCCAGTATAGACCATCAATATTATATCACACCAAGGCCTGCAGTGCTACAGTATAGACCAGTGTTTCCCAACCTTTTTCGGGTCGGGGCACACCTCTGAAAATTTTTTTTCCTCGGGGCACCGCTACCGAGGTTGACAAGCAAGAAAAAAAAAAAAAAGGAAAAAACGATAAAAAACGCAATGCACTATATCTATTTATGTAGTTTAAAGTGCTGCTTTATACAGCAACTCACCAATGATGTCTTCTCTAATTTGCATTGTTGCCCTCTCTTCTCCATCTGGTCTGGGCTATCATCACGATTTCTTCCACACACAAATCTTCACCTTTAAACCTGCAAAACAAATCTATTAGGCGCCAAACTTTTTTTCTTTTTTTTACATGGGTGGCAGAGGGGTGTAGAAGAGTGGACATGGGTGACAGAGGCGTGTAGAGGAGTGTACATGGGTGACAGAGGGGTTTAGAGGGGTGTAGAGGAGCGTACATGGGTGACGGAGGGGTGTAGAGGAGCGTTCAGAGGGGTGTAGAGGAGCGTACATGGGTGACAGGGGTATAGAGGAGCGTACATGGGTGACAGGGGTGTAGAGGAGCATACATGGGTGACAGATGGGTGTAGAGGAGTGTACATGGGTGACAGATGGGTGTACATGGGTGACAGAGGGGTGTAGAGGAGTGTACATGGGTGACAGGGGGGTATAGAGGAGTGTACATGAGTGACAGGGGTGTAGAGGAGTGTCCATGGGTGACAGATGGATGTACATGGGTGACAGAGGGGTGTAGAGGAGTGTACATGGGTGACAGATGGGTGTGCATGGGTGACAGAGGGGTGTACATGGGTGACAGAGGGGTATAGAGGACTGTACATGAGTGACAGAGGGGTATAGAGGAGTGTACATGGGTGACAGATGGGTGTACATGGGTGACAGAGGGGTGTAGAGAAGTGTACATGGGTGACAGGGGTGTAGAGGAGTGTACATGGGTGACAGAGGGGTGTAGAGGAGTGTACATGGGTGACAGAGGGGTATAGAGGAGTGTACATGGGTGACAGGGGTGTAGAGGAGCATGCATGGGTGACAGGGGTGTAGAGGAGTGTACAGAGTGGTGTTGAGGAGTGTACAAAGGGGTGTAGAGGAGTGTACATGGGTGACAGGGGTGTAGAGGAGTGGACAGATGGGTGTAGAGGAGTGTACATGAGTGACAGAGGGGTATAGAGGAGTGTACATGTGTGACAGATGGGTGTAGAGGAGTGTACATGGGTGACAGATGGGTGTACATGGGTGACAGAGGGGTGTAGAGGAGTGTACATGGGTGACAGATGGGTGTACATGGGTGACAGATGGGTGTAGAGGAGTGTAAATGGGTGACAGATGGGTGTACATGGGTGACAGATGGGTGTAGAGGAGTGTACATGAGTGACAGAGGGGTGTAGAGGAGTGTACATGGGTGACAGAGGGGTATAGAGGAGTGTACATGTGTGACAGATGGGTGTAGAGGAGTGTACATGGGTGACAGATGGGTGTAGAGGAGTGTACATGGGTGACAGAGGGGTATAGAGGAGTGTACATGGTTGACACAGGGGTGTAGAGGAGTGTACATGGGTGACAGAGGGGTGTAGATGAGTGTACATGGGTGACAGAGGGGTGTAGATGAGTGTACATGGGTGACAGATGGGTGTACATGGGTGACAGAGGGGTGTAAAGGAGTGTACATGGGTGACAGAGGGGTGTAGAGGAGTGTACATGGGTGACAGAGGGGTGTAGAGGGGTGTACATGGGTGACAGAGGGGTGTAGAGGGGTGACAGAGGGTGTAGAGGGTTGTACATGGGTGACAGGGGTGCAGAAGAGTGTACATGGGTGACGGGTGCAGAAGAGTGTACATGGGTGACAGGGGGTGCAGAAGAGTGTACATGGGTGACAGGGGGTGCAGAAGAGTGTACATGGGTGACAGGGGTGTAGAGGAGCATACATTGGTGAAAGGGGTGTAGAGGAGTGTACAGAGTGGTGTTGAGGAGTGTACCAAGGGGTGTAGAGGAGTGTACATGGGTAACAGAGGGGTGTAGAGTAGTGTACATGTGTGACAAATGGGTGTAGAGGAGTGTACATGGGTGACAGAGGGGTATAGAGGAGTGTACATGGGTGACGGGTATAGAGGAGTGTACATGAGTGACAGAGGGGTATAGAGCAGTGTACATGGGTGACAGAGGGGTGTAGAGGAGTGTACATGGGTGACAGAGGGGTATAGATGAGTGTACATGGGTGACAGAGGGGTATAGAGAAGTGTACATGGATGACAGAGGGGTGTAGAGGAGTGTACAGAGGGGTGTAGGGAGGTGTACAAGGGTGATAGATGGGTGTAGAAGAGTGAACATGGGTGACGGAGGCATAGGGGTGACAGAGGGGTGGACAGGGGGTGGACATGGGTGACAGGAGGGTGGACAGGGGGGTAAAAGAGGGACAGGAGTGACAGAGGGGTGGACTGGGGTAACAAAGGGACAGATGGGTGAACAGGAGGGTGGACATGGGTGACAGAGTAGACAACAGGGGTAGACAGGGGGGTAAACATGAGTGACAGGGATGGACAGGGGAGTGGACAAGGCAGACGTGGATGACAGGAGGGTGGACATGGGTGAGAGGGGGGGTGGACATGGGTGACGGGGATGATAGGTGGGGGGACATGTGTTAGTGCGGGTGGACATGAGTGATAGGGGGTGGACATGGTTGACAGGAAGGTGAACATGGGTGACTGGGGGGATGGACATGGGTGACAGGGAAGGGTGGACATGGGTGACAGGGAAGGGTGGACATGGGTGACAAGGATGTGGTCAGAGGGGTGGACAATGGAGGGTGAACATGGGTGACAGGGATGGGCAGGGGTGACAGAGGGTTGGATGGGGGCGGACATCGATGACAGGAGAGTGGACATGGGAGACAGGGGGTCAGAGGGGTGGACAAGGGTGACAAAGGGACAGATGGGTGAACATGGGTGACAGGGTAGACTACGGGGGTAGACGGGGGGGGGGGGTAAACGTGAGTGACAGGGTTGGACAGGGGAGTGGACAAGGCAGACATGGATGACAGGAGGGTGGACATGGGTGAGAGGGGAGGTGGACATGCGTGACGGGGATGACAGGTGGGGGGACATGTGCGAGAGGGGGTGGACATGAGTGACAGGGGGGGTGGACATGGGTGACAGGCGGGGGGTGGACATGGGTGACAGGGGGGGTGGACATGGGTGACAGGGGGGGGTGGACATGGGTGACAGGGGGGGTGGACATGGGTGACGGGGGGGTGGACATGGGTGACGGGGGGGTGGACATGGGTGACGGGGGGGGTGGACATGGGTGACGGGGGGGGGGTGGACATGGGTGACGGGGGGGGTGGACATGGGTGACGGGGGGGGTGGACATGGGTGACAGGGGGGGTGGACATGGGTGACAGGGGGGGTGGACATGGGTGACAGGGGGGGGTGGACATGGGTGACAGGGGGGGGTGGACATGGGTGACAGGGGGGGGGGGTGGACATGGGTGACAGGGGGGGGTGGACATGGGTGACAGGGGGGGGTGGACATGGGTGACAGGGGGGGGTGGACATGGGTGACAGGGGGGGGTGGACATGGGTGACAGGGGGGGGTGGACATGGGTGACATGGGGGGGTGGACATGGGTGACAGGGTAGACTACGGGGGTAGACGGGAGGGGGGTAAACATGAGTGACAGGGTTGGACAGGGGAGTGGACAAGGCAGACATGGATGACAGGAGGGTGGACATGGGTGAGAGGGGAGGTGGACATGCGTGACGGGGATGACAGGTGGGGGGACATGTGCGAGAGGGGGTGGACATGAGTGACGGGGGGTGGACATGAGTGACAGGGGGGGTGGACATGGGTGACGGGGGGGTGGACATGGGTGACGGGGGGGGTGGACATGGGTGACGGGGGGGGGTGGACATGGGTGACGGGGGGGGGGGTGGACATGGGTGACGGGTGGGGGTGGACATGGGTGACGGGGGGGTGGACATGGGTGACAGGGGGGGGTTGACATGGGTGACAGGGGGGGGGTGGACATGGGTGACAGGGGGGGGTGGACATGGGTGACAGGGGGGGTGGACATGGGTGACAGGGGGGGGGTGGACATGGGTGACAGGGGGGGGGTGGACATGGGTGACAGGGGGGGGGTGGACATGGGTGACGGGGGGGGGGTGGACATGGGTGACAGGGGGGGGTGGACATGGGTGACAGGGGGGGTGGACATGGGTGACAGGGGGGGGTGGACATGGGTGACAGGGGGGGGTGGACATGGGTGACAGGGGGGGGTGGACATGGGTGACAGGGGGGGGGGTGGACATGGGTGACAGGGGGGGGGGGTGGACATGGGTGACAGGGGGGGGGTGGACATGGGTGACAGGGGGGGGGTGGACATGGGTGACAGGGGGGCGGGTGGACATGGGTGACAGGGGGGCGGGTGGACATGGGTGACAGGGGGGCGGGTGGACATGGGTGACAGGGGGGCGGGTGGACATGGGTGACAGGGGGGGGTGGACATGGGTGACAGGGGGGGGTGGACATGGGTGACAGGGGGGGGTGGACATGGGTGACAGGGGGTCAGAGGGGTGAACATGGGGGTAAAAGAGGGACAGGAGTGACAGAGAGGGGTGGACTGGGGTGACAAAGGGACAGATGGGTGAACAGGAGGGTGGACATGGGTGACAGGGTAGACTACGGGGGTAGACGGGGGGTAAACATGAGTGACAGGGATGGACAGGGGGGTGGACAAGGCAGACATGGATGACAGGAGGGTTGACATGGGTGAGAGGGGAGGTGGACATGGGTGACTGGGATGATAGGTGGGGGGGACATGTGTGAGAGGGGGTGGACATGGGTGACATGAAGGTGAACATGGGTGACAGGGAGGGTGGACATGGGTGACAGGGAGGGTGGACATGGGTGACAGGGAGGGTGGACATGGGTGACAGGGAGGGTGGACATGGGTGACAGGGTAGACTGTGGAGTGGACAAGGCAGACATGGATGACAGGAGGGTGGAAATGGGTGACGGGGATGATAGGTGGGGGGACATGTGTGAGAGGGGGTGGACATGAGTGACGGGGAGGGTGGACATGGGTGACAGGGGGGGTGTGGACATGAGTAACAGGGAGGGTGGAAATGGGTGACAGGGGGAGGGTGGACATGGGTGACAGGGGGAGGGTGGACATGGGTGACAGGGGGAGGGTGGACATGGGTGACAGGGGGAGGGTGGACATGGGTGACAAGGGGAGGTGGACATGGGTGACAGGGGGAGGTGGACTTGGGTGACAGGGGGAGGTGGACTTGGGTGACAGCGGGAGGTGGACTTGGGTGACAGCGGGAGGTGGACATGGGTGACAGGGGGAGGTGGACATGGGTGACAGGGTGGGATTACATGGTGACAGGGTGGGATTACATGGGTGACAGGGTGGGATTACATGGGTGACAGGGGGGGGGGAGGGTGATAGAGATGGACAGGGAGGTGGACAAGGCGGACATGGCTGACAGGGGAGGGGGGTGACGGGGAGGCAGACATGGCTGACGGGGGGACAGAGGGTGGACCTGGGTGACGGTGGGGGGTTTAGACAGGGTTGGGAAGGTGAACAGAGGGGTGGAAAGGGTACAGTACCTTAAGCAAGCCGGCCCGCGCAGCTTGCAGTTCCACAGCATTCACAGGAGTCCGGCGCAGGTGCAGCTCCTTCCGCCCCAGGCAGGGACCCATTTTCGGCTCCCTGCGCCGTAAGGGAGAGGGGGACGGAGGGTGAAGGAGGGGGACGCGGGGGACACGGGGAACAGAGGAGGAAGGAGGGGGAACACGGGGGACGCGGGAGACGGAGCGGAACACAGGAGACGGGAGGAGATGCAGGGGGACGCTGTGCGCGCAGTGCGCACGCAGACTTCCCTTCCCCCTTGCGCCGTCAGGCCGGGGCGGGACATTTAAAAAAAAAATAATAATAAAAAATAAAAAAATCACGGCAAAATCCCGCGGCACCACGGACAGTGCTGAACGGCACACACGTGTGCCGCGGCACCGCGGTTGGGAATCACTGGTATAGACCATCAATATTATATCACACCAAGGCCTGCAGTGCTCCAGTATAGACCATCAATATTATATCACACCAAGACCTGCAGTGCTCCAGTATAGACCATCAATATTATATCACACCAAGGCCTGCAGTGCTCCAGTATAGACCATCAATATTATATCATACCAAGGCCTGCAGTGCTCCAGTATAGACCATCAATATTATATCACACCAAGGCCTCCAGTATAGACCATCAATATTATATCACACCAAGGCCTCCAGTATAGACCATCAATATTATATCACACCAAGGCCTCCAGTATAGACCATCAATATTATATCACACCAAGGCCTGCAGCGCTCCAGTATAGACCATCAATATTATATCACACCAAAACCTGCAGTGCTCCAGTATAGACCATCAATATTATATCACACCAAGGCCTGCAGTGCTCCAGTATAGACCATCAATATTATATCATACCAAGGCCTGCAGTGCTCCAGTATAGACCATCAATATTATATCACACCAAGGCCTGCAGTATAGGCCATCAATATTATATCACACCAAGGCCTGCAGTATAGACCATCAATATTATATCACGCCGAGGTCTGCAGTATAGACCATCAATATTATATCACACCAAGGCCTGCAGTATAGACCATCAATATTATATCACACCAAGGCCTGCAGTGCTCCAGTATAGACCATCAATATTATATCACACCAAGGCCTGCAGTATAGACCATCAATATTATATCATACCAAGGCCTGCAGTATAGACCATCAATATTATATCACACCAAGGCCTGCAGTATAGACCATCAATATTATATCACACCAAGGCCTGCAGTGCTCCAGTATAGACCATCAATATTATATCACACCAAGGCCTGCAGTGCTCCAGTATAGACCATCAATATTATATCACACCAAGGCCTGCAGTGCTCCAGTATAGACCATCAATATTATATCACACCAAGACCTGCAGTGCTCCAGTATAGGCCATCAATATTATATCACACCAAGGCCTGCAGTGCTCCAGTATAGACTATCAATATTCTATCATACCAAGGCCTGCAGTGCTCCAGTATAGACCATCAATATTATATCACACCAAGGCCTGCAGTGCTCCAGTATAGACCATCAATATTATATCACACCAAGGCCTGCAGTGCTCCAGTATAGACCATCAATATTATATCACACCAAGGCCTGCAGCGCTCCAGTATAGACCATCAATATTATATCACACCAAGGCCTGCAGTGCTCCAGTATAGACAATCAATATTATATCACACCAAGGCCTGCAGTGTTCCAGTATAGGCCATCAATATTATATCACACCAAGGCCTCCAGTATAGACCATCAATATTATATCACACCAAGACCTGCAGTGCTCCAGTATAGACCATCAATATTATATCACACCAAGACCTGCAGTGCTCCAGTATAGACCATCAATATTATATCACACCAAGGCCTGCAGTGCTCCAGTATAGACCATCAATATTATATCACACCAAGACCTGCAGTGCTCCAGTATAGACCATCAATATTATATCACACCAAGGCCTGCAGCGCTCCAGTATAGACCATCAATATTATATCACACCAAAACCTGCAGTGCTCCAGTATAGACCATCAATATTATATCACACCAAGGCCTGCAGTGCTCCAGTATAGACCATCAATATTATATCATACCAAGGCCTGCAGTGCTCCAGTATAGACCATCAATATTATATCACACCAAGGCCTGCAGTATAGGCCATCAATATTATATCACACCAAGGCCTGCAGTATAGGCCATCAATATTATATCACACCAAGGCCTGCAGTGCTCCAGTATAGACCATCAATAGTATATCATACCAAGACCTGCAGCGCTCCAGTATAGACCATCAATATTATATCACACCAAGGCCTGCAGCGCTCCAGTATAGACCATCAATATTATATCACACCAAGGCCTGCAGTGCTCCAGTATAGACCATCAATAGTATATCATACCAAGACCTGCAGCGCTCCAGTATAGACCATCAATATTATATCACACCAAGACCTGCAGTGCTCCAGTATAGACCATCAATATTATATCACACGAAGACCTGCAGTGCTCCAGTATAGACCATCAATATTATATCACACCAAGGCCTGCAGTGCTCCAGTATAGACCATCAATATTATATCACACCAAGGCCTGCAGTGCTCCAGTATAGACCATCAATATTATATCACACCAAGGCCTGCAGTGCTCCAGTATAGACCATCAATATTATATCACACCAAGGCCTGCAGTGCTCCAGTATAGACCATCAATATGACATCACACCAAGGCCTGCAGTGCTCCAGTATAGGCCATCAATATTATATCACACCAAGGCCTGCAGTGCTCCAGTATAGACCATCAATATTATATCATACCACGGCCTGCAGCGCTCCAGTATAGACCATCAATATTATATCACACCAAGGCCTGCAGTGCTCCAGTATAGACCATCAATATTATATCATACCAAGGTCTGCAGTGCTCCAGTATAGACCATCAATATTATATCACACCAAGACCTACAGTGCTCCAGTATAGACCATCAATATTATATCACACCAAGGCCTGCAGTATAGACCATCAATATTATATCACACCAAGACCTGCAGTATAGACCATCAATATTATATCACACCAAGGCCTGCAGTGCTCCAGTATAGGCCATCAATATTATATCACACCAAGGTCTGCAGTGCTCCAGTATAGACCATCAATATTATATCATACCAAGGCCTGCAGTGCTCCAGTATAGACCATCAATATTATATCACACCAAGGCCTGCAGTGCTCCAGTATAGGCCATCAATATTATATCACACCGAGGTCTGCAGTATAGGCCATAAATATTATATCACACCAAGGCCTGCAGTACTCCAGTATAGACCATCAATATTATATCACACCAAGTCCTGCAGTATAGGCCATCAATATTATATCACACCAAGGCCTGCAGTGCTCCAGTATAGACCATCAATATTATATCACACCAAGGCCTGCAGTGCTCCAGTATAGACCATCAATATTATATCACACCAAGGTCTGCAGTGCTCCAGTATAGACCATCAATATTATATCATACCAAGGCCTGCAGTGCTCCAGTATAGACCATCAATATTATATCACACCAAGGCCCGCAGTATAGGCCATCAATATTATATCACACCAAGGCCCGCAGTATAGGCCATCAATATTATATCACACCAAGGCCTGCAGTACTCCAGTATAGACCATCAATATTATATCACACCAAGGCCTGCAGTGCTCCAGTATAGACCATTAGTATTATATCACACCAAGGCCTGCAGTGCGCCAGTATAGGCCATCAAAATTATATCACACCAAGGCCTGCAGTGCTCCAGTAAAGACCATCAATATTATATCACACAAAGACCTGCAGTGCTCCAGTATAGACCATCAATATTATATCACACCAAGGCCTGCAGTACTCCAGTATAGACCATTAGTATTATATCACACCAAGGCCTGCAGTGCTCCAGTATAGACCATTAGTATTATATCACACCAAGGCCTGCAGTGCGCCAGTATAGGCCATCAAAATTATATCACACCAAGGCCTGCAGTGCTCCAGTATAGACCATCAATATTATATCACACAAAGACCTGCAGTGATCCAGTATAGACCATCAATATTATATCACACCAAGGCCTGCAGTGCTCCAGTATAGACCATCAATATTATATCACATCAAGACCTGCAGTGCTCCAGTATAGACCATCAATATTATATCATACCAAGGCCTGCAGTGCTCCAGTATAGACCATCAATATTATATCACACCAAGACCTGCAGTGCTCCAGTATAGGCCATCAATATTATATCACACCAAGGCCTGCAGTGCTCCAGTATAGGCCATCAATATTATATCACACCAAGGCCTGCAGTGATCCAGTATAGACCATTAATATTATATCACACCAAGGCCTGCAGTATAGGCCGTCAATATTATATCACATCAAGACCTGCAGTGCTCCAGTATAGACCATCAATATTATATCATACCAAGGCCTGCAGTGCTCCAGTATAGACCATCAATATTATATCACACCAAGACCTGCAGTGCTCCAGTATAGACCATCAATATTATATCATACCAAGGCCTGCAGCGCTCCAGTATAGACCATCAATATTATATCACACCAAGGCCTGCAGTGCTCCAGTATAGGCCATCAATATTATATCACACCAAGACCTGCAGTGCTCCAGTATAGACCATCAATATTATATCACACCAAGGCCTGCAGCGCTCCAGTATAGACCATCAATATTATATCACACCAAGGCCCGCAGTATAGGCCATCAATATTATATCACACCAAGGCCTGCAGTGCTCCAGTATAGACCATCAATATTATATCATACCAAGACCTGCAGTGCTCCAGTATAGACCATCAATATTATATCACACCAAGGCCTGCAGTGCTCCAGTATAGACCATCAATATTATATCATACCAAGGCCTGCAGTGCTCCAGTATAGACCATCAATATTATATCACACCAAGGCCCGCAGTATAGGCCATCAATATTATATCACACCAAGGCCTGCAGTATAGGCCATCAATATTATATCACACCAAGGCCTGCAGTGCTCCAGTATAGACCATCAATATTATATCACACCAAGGCCCGCAGTATAGGCCATCAATATTATATCACACCAAGGCCTGCAGTATAGACCATCAATATTATATCACACCGAGGTCTGCAGTATAGGCCATCAATATTATATCACACCAAGGCCTGCAGTATAGGCCATAAATATTATATCACACCAAGGCCTGCAGTACTCCAGTATAGACCATCAATATTATATCACACCAAGTCCTGCAGTATAGACCATCAATATTATATCACACCGAGGTCTGCAGTATAGGCCATAAATATTATATCACACCAAGGCCTGCAGTACTCCAGTATAGACCATCAATATTATATCACACCAAGTCCTGCAGTATAGGCCATCAATATTATATCACACCAAGGCCTGCAGTGCTCCAGTATAGACCATCAATATTATATCACACCAAGGCCTGCAGCGCTCCAGTATAGACCATCAATATTATATCACACCAAGGCCTGCAGTGCTCCAGTATAGACCATCAATATTCTATCATACCAAGGCCTGCAGTGCTCCAGTATAGACCATCAATATTATATCACACCAAGGCCTGCAGTGCTCCAGTATAGACCATCAATATTATATGACACCAAGGCCTGCAGCGCTCCAGTATAGGCCATCAATATTATATCACACCAAGGCCTGCAGTGCTCCAGTATAGACCATCAATATTATATCATACCAAGGCCTGCAGTGCTCCAGTATAGACCATCAATATTATATCACACCAAGGCCTGCAGTGCTCCAGTATAGACCATCAATATTATATCACACCAAGACCTGCAGTGCTCCAGTATAGACCATCAATATTATATCACACCAAGGCCTGCAGTATAGACCATCAATATTATATCACACCAAGGCCTGCAGTGCTCCAGTATAGACCATCAATATTATATCACACCAAGGCCTGCAGTGCTCCAGTATAGACCATCAATATTATATCACACCAAGGCCTGCAGTGCTCCAGTATAGACCATCAATATTTTATCACACCAAGGCCTGCAGTGCTCCAGTATAGGCCATCAATATTATATCACACCAAGGCCTGCAGTGCTCCAGTATAGACCATCAATATTATATCACACCAAGGCCTGCAGTGCTCCAGTATAGACCATCAATATTATATCACACCAGTATAGGCCATCAATATTATATCACACCAAGGCCTGCAGTGCTCCAGTATAGATCATCAATATTATATCACACCAAGGCCTGCAGTGCTCCAGTATAGACCATCAATATTATATCACACCAAGACCTGCAGTGCTCCAGTATAGACCATCAATATTATATCACACCAAGACCTGCAGTGCTCCAGTATAGACCATCAATATTATATCACACCAAGGCCCGCAGTATAGGCCATCAATATTATATCACACCAAGGCCTGCAGTGCTCCAGTATAGACCATCAATATTATATCATACCAAGGCCTGCAGTGCTCCAGTATAGACCATCAATATTATATCGCACCAAGGCCTGCAGTGCTCCAGTATAGACCATCAATATTATATCACACCAAGGCCTGCAGTGCTCCAGTATAGACCATCAATATTATATCATACCAAGGCCTGCAGTGCTCCAGTATAGACCATCAATATTATATCACACCAAGGCCCGCAGTATAGGCCATCAATATTATATCACACCAAGGCCTGCAGTATAGGCCATCAATATTATATCACACCAAGGCCTGCAGTGCTCCAGTATAGACCATCAATATTATATCACACCAAGGCCCGCAGTATAGGCCATCAATATTATATCACACCAAGGCCTGCAGTATAGACCATCAATATTATATCACACCGAGGTCTGCAGTATAGGCCATCAATATTATATCACACCAAGGCCTGCAGTATAGACCATCAATATTATATCACACCGAGGTCTGCAGTATAGGCCATAAATATTATATCACACCAAGGCCTGCAGTACTCCAGTATAGACCATCAATATTATATCACACCAAGTCCTGCAGTATAGGCCATCAATATTATATCACACCAAGGCCTGCAGTGCTCCAGTATAGACCATCAATATTATATCACACCAAGGCCTGCAGTGCTCCAGTATAGACCATCAATATTATATCACACCAAGACCTGCAGTGCTCCAGTATAGACCATCAATATTATATCACACCAAGGCCTGCAGTGCTCCAGTATAGACCATCAATATTCTATCATACCAAGGCCTGCAGTGCTCCAGTATAGACCATCAATATTATATCACACCAAGGCCTGCAGTGCTCCAGTATAGACCATCAATATTATATGACACCAAGGCCTGCAGCGCTCCAGTATAGGCCATCAATATTATATCACACCAAGGCCTGCAGTGCTCCAGTATAGACCATCAATATTATATCATACCAAGGCCTGCAGTGCTCCAGTATAGACCATCAATATTATATCACACCAAGGCCTGCAGTGCTCCAGTATAGACCATCAATATTATATCACACCAAGACCTGCAGTGCTCCAGTATAGACCATCAATATTATATCACACCAAGGCCTGCAGTATAGACCATCAATATTATATCACACCAAGACCTGCAGCGCTCCAGTATAGACCATCAATATTATATCACACCAAGGCCTGCAGTGCTCCAGTATAGACCATCAATATTATATCACACCAAGGCCTGCAGTGCTCCAGTATAGACCATCAATATTTTATCACACCAAGGCCTGCAGTGCTCCAGTATAGGCCATCAATATTATATCACACCAAGGCCTGCAGTGCTCCAGTATAGACCATCAATATTATATCACACCAAGGCCTGCAGTGCTCCAGTATAGACCATCAATATTATATCACACCAAGGCCTGAAGTGCTCCAGTATAGACCATCAATATTATATCATACCAAGGTCTGCAGTGCTCCAGTATAGACCATCAATATTATATCACACCAAGACCTGCAGTGCTCCAGTATAGACCATCAATATTATATCACACCAAGACCTGCAGTATAGGCCATCAATATTATATCACACCAAGGCCTGCAGTGCTCCAGTATAGGCCATCAATATTATATCACACCAAGGCCTGCAGTGCTCCAGTATAGACCATCAATATTATATCACACCAAGGCCTGCAGTGCTCCAGTATAGATCATCAATATTATATCACTCCAAGGCCTGCAGTGCTCCAGTATAGGCCATCAATATTATATCACACCAAGGTCTGCAGTGCTCCAGTATAGGCCATCAATATTATATCACACCAAGGCCTGCAGTGCTCCAGTATAGGCCATCAATATTATATCACACCAAGGCCTGCAGTGCTCCAGTATAGATCATCAATATTATATCACACCAAGGCCTGCAGTGCTCCAGTATAGACCATCAATATTATATCACACCAAGACCTGCAGTGCTCCAGTATAGACCATCAATATTATATCACATAAAGACCTGCAGTGCTCCAGTATAGACCATCAATATTATATCACACCAAGGCCTGCAGTGCTCCAGTATAGACCATCAATATTATATCACACCAAGACCTGCAGTGCTCCAGTATAGACCATCAATATTATATCACACCAAGGCCTGCAGTGCTCCAGTATAGACCATCAATATTATATCACACCAAGGCCTGCAGCGCTCCAGTATGGACCATCAATATTATATCACACCAAGACCTGCAGTGCTCCAGTATAGACCATCAATAATATATCATACCAAGGCCTCCAGTATAGACCATCAATATTATATCATACCAAGGCCTGCAGTGCTCCAGTATAGACCATCAATAATATATCACACCAAGGCCTCCAGTATAGACCATCAATATTATATCATACCAAGGCCTGCAGTGCTCCAGTATAGACCATCAATATTATATCACACCAAGACCTGCAGTGCTCCAGTATAGGCCATCAATATTATATCACACCAAGGTCTGCAGTGCTCCAGTATAGACCATCAATATTATATCATACCAAGGCCTGCAGTGCTCCAGTATAGACCATCAATATTATATCACACCAAGGCCCGCAGTATAGGCCATCAATATTATATCACACCAAGGCCCGCAGTATAGGCCATCAATATTATATCACACCAAGGCCCGCAGTATAGGCCATCAATATTATATCACACCAAGGCCTGCAGTGCTCCAGTATAGACCATCAATATTATATCATACCAAGGCCTGCAGTGCTCCAGTATAGACCATCAATATTATATCACACCAAGGTCTGCAGCGCTCCAGTATAGGCCATCAATATTATATCACACCAAGACCTGCAGTGCTCCAGTATAGACCATCAATATTATATCACACCAAGACCTGCAGCGCTCCAGTATAGACCATCAGTATTATATCACACCAAGGCCTGCAGTGCTCCAGTATAGACCATCAATATTATATCACACCAAGGCCTGCAGTATAGACCATCAATATTATATCACACCAAGACCTGCAGTATAGGCCATCAATATTATATCACACCAAGACCTACAGCGCTCCAGTATAGACCATCAGTATTATATCACACCAAGGCCTGCAGTGCTCCAGTATAGGCCATCAATATTATATCACACCAAGGCCTGCAGTGCTCCAGTATAGACCATCAATATTATATCATACCAAGGCCTGCAGTGCTCCAGTATAGACCATCAATATTATATCACACCAAGACCTGAAGTGCTCCAGTATAGACCATCAATATTATATCACACCAAGACCTGCAGTGCTCCAGTATAGACCATCAATATTATATCACACCAAGGCCTGCAGTGCTCCAGTATAGACCATCAATATTATATCATACCAAGGCCTGCAGTGCTCCAGTATAGACCATCAATATTATATGACACCAAGGCCTGCAGTGCTCCAGTATAGACCATCAATATTATATGACACCAAGGCCTGCAGCGCTCCAGTATAGACCATCAATATTATATCACACCAAGGCCTGCAGTGCTCCAGTATAGACCATCAATATTATATCACACCAAGGCCTGCAGTGCTCCAGTATAGACCATCAATATTATATCACACCAAGGCCTGCAGTGCTCCAGTATAGACCATCAATATGACATCACACCAAGACCTGCAGTGCTCCAGTATAGACCATCAATATTATATCATACCAAGACCTGCAGCGCTCCAGTATAGACCATCAATATTATATCATACCAAGGTCTGCAGTGCTCCAGTATAGACCATCCATATTATATCACACCAAGGTCTGCAGTGCTCCAGTATAGACCATCAATATTATATCACACCAAGGCCTGCAGTGCTCCAGTATAGACCATCAGTAATATATCAAACCATGAATGGTATTAACCCCCGGGGCAAGATGTGGTTAACCCCTAGTGTTCGTGATGCCAGGATGTGGTTGTATGGTGTAGGGCACCGCCAACAACAAACCCAAAACGGCACATATTAAATGAGAGTCCTAAGCAGGTTGTGATGCAACTGGAACTTTATTGAAGAAGACAGAATAACAACAGTCTTTACATACAGCCAACTTCCACAGAGGTGACCGGGACACAGGGAACCTCTCAGGCTTGCTTGGACTTGTAGTTGCAATAATGATGATGCAGGACACTGTGCTACTGTTATGACTTTGGTAGGGACAGTAGAGACTTGACTTGTACTCATAGATTTGATGTGACTGCAGATTTATAGGCTTTGGCCTAGATTTGCTGGACTTGACTTGTACAGGACTGGTGCTTGCTTTCTTGTCCAGGTCTAAAGAGAGAGAATGTGGAGACTACAGCCCCTTATATATCAGGGGGCTGGACTAAAGCCTATTGGTCGCTGGTTGCCTGTGGCTACCTGTGTCTCTGGAACTCTAGCTATATCATGTGATCACATGACATATCACATGACCTTAGGAAGATCCTATACAGTGTAAACGTCTAACAACCTCCAAATATATTACATTCACTGTACAATACATACAATAGATGTACATACTCAATATACAATACAATACCATATAATGACAGTGACTTAGGTGGATGATGCAGGAGAGCACTGTGGACTTGAGGGACTTTAGGACTGCACAGAACCAGGTTCTGTACCGGGACACCACACTTGCACACATTCAAGGCACCCAGTGCCAGAGGCAGCAAAACAACCCCAAAACATCATTGACCTCCACCATATTTCACTGTAGGTACTATGTTCTTTTCTTTGTAGGCCTCATTCCATTTTCAGTAAACAGTGGAGTGATGTGCTTTACCAAAAACCTCTATCTTGGTCTCATCTGTCCACAAGACGTATTCCCAGAAGGATTTTGGCAAAATGTATTCTTGCTTTTTTATGTCTCTGTGTCAGCAGTAGGGTCCTCCTGGGTCTCCTCCATAGCGTTACATTTCATTTAAATGTTGACGGATAGTTCGTGCTGACACTGATGCTCCCTGAGACTGCAGGACAGCTTAAATATCTTTGGAACTTGTTTGGGGCTGCTTATCCACCCATCCGGACACCTTTCATCAATTTTCCTCTTCCGTCCATGCCCAGGGAGATTAGCTACAGTGCCATGGGTTGCAAACTTCTTGATAATGTTGCGCACTGTGGACAAAGGCAAATCTAGATCTCTGGAGATGGACTTGTAACCTTGAGATTGTTGATTTTTTCCCACAATTTTGGTTCTCAAGTCCTCAGACAGTTCTCTTCTCCTCTTTCTGTTGTCCATGCCTAGTGTGGCACACACAGACACAATGCAAAGACTAAGTGAACTTCTCTCCTTTTTATCTGCTTTCCGTTTTGATATTTATATTGCCCACACCTGTTACTTGCCCCAGGTGAGTTTAAAGGAGTATCACATGCTTGAAACAATCTTATTTATCCACAATTTTGAAAGGGTGCCAATAATTTTGTCCAGCCCATTTTTGGAGTTTGGTGTGACATTATGTCCAATTTGCTTTTTTTCCTCTCTCTCTCTTTTGGTTTACTTCCAATACACACAAAGTGAATAAACATGTGTATAGCAAAACATGTGTAACTGCAATCCTTTTCTGTGAGAATTACTTCATTTTCATGAAAAAATTCAGGGGTGCCAACATTTACGGCAATGATACGAGTTCACACAGCATTTCAGGCTCTACTTCTGAGGTTTACGTCTGCATAATGGCATAAAGTTATACACTGACTTACATACCCTAGTGGACCCATTTACTTTATTAGGCCAAACACAATCTACTAGTGACTATGATCGTTCCATTTCCTAAACATATATTTTCATTTAGAATGACTAAAATGTCTTATTTAATAAAAGCAAATGCTCTGGAAATTACTATGACTATGCAGACTACATTCAGTCCATAAAAAATGGATCTGCCTGCCACATTGGCAAACTTTCTTTTTTTTGCCAGTATGCTGACCTTCACTATGGTGGGCAAGACCATATACTGGTTTCACAAGACAGATTCCACTCAGAACAGGCATTGCCATGGTCGACCAAAGGAGTTGAGTGCATGTGCTCAGCATAACATTCAGAGGTTGTCTTTGGGAAATAGATATACAAGTGCTTCCAGCATTGCTGCAGAGGTTAAAAAGGTCAGCCTGTCAGTGCTAAGACCATATGCAACACAAAATCAAAATCGTCTCCATGGCTTTTGTGCCAGAAGAAAGCCTCTTCTAAAGGTGATGTACAAGAAAGCCCACAAACAGTTTACGGAAGACAAGCAGTATAAGGACATGGGGGGCGGGGGGGTATATTTATCAAAGGATTTATGTGTTTTTTTTCATCTAACTTTGGCACATCTTCTCCACTGTCATTTTGACAACTTTCTCAAAATCACACGGTCCTGTGTGTGATTTTAACTTTAGTCAGTAATTCATCATTTGCGCCAATCGATCTTTGGCGCAAATCCCGTTTTTTTGGCGCAAATCCCCGCCAATAAATTTTGCACATGGAAAACACACTTAGCAATGTCAGAAAATGTAAAGGCGCCAAAATACATAAAAAATTTTTTGGGGGGAAAGCAGCGACGCCTCCAGGGCTGCTCAATACTATCCTGCGACATAGTTGTCTCTGAGGAACCTTCACCCTCCGTTGAGCCAGCATTGGATATGGCCACACAGGTTCAGGAAAGGTAAGCACTAAAGCAGTGGTCTCCAACCTGCGGACCTCCAGATGTTGCAAAACTACAACTCCCAGCATGCCCGGACAGCCAACGGCTGTAGTTTTGCAACATCTGGAGGTCTGCAGGTTGAAGACCACTGCACTAAAGTAACAAAAAAAATACCCAAGTTGAAAATAAAATCCATTTCACATGGTGACTCCGAAATGGCTGCACAAGGGGTAAAATGCGCTGTCCTCTGAGGCGGTGAAGTTCTGTGTAAAAGGCGCTGGGAACAGCTGATTTCAACATTTGAGCCAAAATTACTAACAACTTGCACCAAATGATAAATTTGGTGCATGTCCATGGAAACCAAAGTGAAAAAAAAAAAGAAAAAAGAAACTGTCAACAGGCAAAATTGATAAATACCCCCCCCCCCCCATTGACTGCTGGGACCATGTCATGTGGTCCAAGATAAACTTACTCTGTTCAGATGGTGTCACATGTGTGAGGTGGTAACCAGGTGAGAAGTACAAGTGTATCTTGCCAACAGTCAACCATGGTGACGGGAGTGTCATGGTCCGGGGCTGCATGAGTGCTGCGGGCACTGGAGGGGCTACAGTTCACTGAGGAAACCATGAATGCCAACATGTCCTGTGACATACTGAAGCAGAGCATGATCCCCTCCCTCCAGAGACTGAGCCACAGGGTAGTATTCCAACATGACAACGACCCCGAACACCTTCAAGATGAACACTGCCTTACTAAAGAAACTGAGGGTAAGGCCGGGTTCACACTTCAAAATCTGCAGCTGGACAAAATCCAGCCTGAGATTCCAAGTGCGCCCAGTGGGGACTGAATGAGTCGGTGCTAGGACAGTGCAGACATTGCCGTCCCTGTAGACAGTAATGTCTGTGGAGCGAAGATCCGCCATAACAAGTTCAATGTTCTGGCCGAATTTTCCAGGGGATTTTCTGGGTGAAAACTCTGCAGTGTGCACTGTGCACCAGAATCCCTTTGCCAGCGATTGGACTCTGCGGCACTGGATTTTCCAAGAAGAATTTCAAAACTGAATTCTGCTTGGATTTTCCATAGTGTGAACTGGCCAAACATGTCTCCAGACCTAAACCCTACTGAACATCTCTGGAACAACCTCATTCGGAAGGTGGGGGAGCACAAGGTCTCTAAGGCTAGGTTCACATTGCCATTCACATCCGACCCATTAAGGGTCCGATTGGCTCTGAAACGGGTCGGATACAAGCAGCTACTACCAAGTCCGGACAGACCCCATTCACTTGCAAGCGGTCTGTCGGTGACCCGGTAGTTTTATAGGAGTTTTGTGGAGAAAATAGTACATGCAGTGTTTTTTTTTCTTTTTTTCTCTCTCAGCTAAACTCCCATCGTTCTAGCTGGATTGCAGACAGAACTCCGAATAGGGGAGTGTGATGGCAATGTGAACGAGGCCTAACATCCACTAGCTCGGTACACCTCAGATGTAATGACCACAAAGCCTAGAGTCACACCAAGATGCCACTTTAGTAAAACACAGCAACTCACTTCATACCTGTTTTATTAAAAAAAAAAAAAGTCACTTTAACATCAAAGTGATAACAGATCACTGCTCTGTGGTTACATACATCGCATTAATTATCTACAAAATAAAATTTCAATAAAAAGTCAATTTCTAGTCCAGAAACATTTTAAAAGGGGTACTCTGCTGCACAGCGTTTGGAACAAACTGTTCCAAACGCTGGAGCCAGCGCGGGGAGCCTGTGACGTCATGGCCCCGCTCCCTCAATGCAAGTCTATGGGAGGGGGCGTGACGACGCCCCCTCCCATAGACTTGCATTGAGGGGGCGGTGCATGACATCATGAGGGGGGGCAGGGCTATGCCACAAGCTCCCGGCTCCAGCGTTCAGAACAGTTTGTTCCAAACGCTGAGCAGCGGAGTGCCCCCTTTAAGGGTAAGTCCAGCATTGGTCTCCCACCTGTTCTACAGGGGGACGCAGCTCACGGGGCAGAGGCAACAGTACGACGCTCAGGAACTTGCTGGTTGACGTACATTACCTCAGCATCTGTACCATCCAGCATGAGCTGCGTCCGTCCGCACTGATCTTTGCAGAACCAACGCTGGATATACACTTAAACACTTTAGCTCAGGATTGATAAGGTATATATACACAATAGAAAAAGGTGTACAGTACAGCCAGACCTTGTCTTATGCCTCTTTGGGTATCCAGATCCTGTGTTTGCTCCTTCATAATAAGTGAGGAAGGGCAAAGCACAATCCGATGGTCGTCCCCTCCTTACATTACTAACCTACCATCAATATCATGCACATTGTATTGGACATTATTATAGGAGCAGTTTGTGGTAGAAGTTACTACACATCACGTGACATCTCACATGAGCTTCAGACCGGTTAAAGGAGCCAGGTCAGAGTTTAAAGGGGTACTCCGGTGGAAATTTTTTTTTTTTTTAAATCAACTGGTGCCAGAAAGTTAAACATAATTTGTAAATTACTTCTATTAAAAAAATCTTAATCCTTCCAGTACTTATTAGCTGCTGAATACTACAGAGGAAACTCTTTTCTTTGTGGAACACAGAGCTCTCTGCTGACATCACAAGCACAGTGCTCTCTGCTGACATCTCTGTCCATTTTAGGAACTGTATAGAGTAGGAGAAAATCCCCATAGCAAACATATGCTGCTCTGGACAGTTCCTAAAATTTACAGAGATGTCAGCAGAGAGCACTGTGCTCGTGATGTCAGCAGAGAGCTCCGTTTTCCAGAAAGAAAATAATTTCCTCTGTAGTATTCAGCAGCCAATAAGTACTGGAAGGATTAAGATTTTTTTTAATAGAAGTAATTTACAAATCTGTTTAACTTTCTGGTACCAGTTGATTTGAAAAAAATATATATAAAAAAATAGGTTCCCACCGGAGTACCCTTTTAACCTACCAAGGGTCATAGAAGGTCTAGTCTAGGTTGTGCTAGTCTAACAGTGATCCCCAATACTATGTTGCAAAATTACAGCTCTGGGAGGACAGAAACCTCCTGTGGAGCAGAAGGGCTTGATGAGAGTTGTAGTGTAGAGTTGATGAGGTCTTGATGAGAGTTGTAGTTTTGCAACAGCTGGAAAGTCACAGGTTCGGGAACACAGTAAGGCTATGCTCATGCAGCGGGCACTGGTAGAACATGTTGAAGTTTACTGTGGACTCGGCAGTTCGCGTAGGGTTAATGAACACGGTGTAATGAGCATAGTTTGCTAGCTTACTCAGCAGTCCGTGGTAAACTGCGAGCGCATGCGCAGTTTAGTATGGACTTTGCTAGCGTAATGAACGTAGCGGGAGAAGTCGACTCGCAGTCACATGTAAGCTGGAGACTCGCGGTAAAATGTATTACTACAAGTGTATGCTATCAAAGTCTGTAGTAAACTGCGCATACCCTCGCTGTTTACTAAGGACTGCTGACCACGCTAGCAAACCACGCTGCGTACGCTAGCCCTAGGCTAACTTAAAGTCAGTAAATTGCGCATGCACTCGTGCTTTACTATGGACTCTCAGTAAACCTTACCACTCCGGCACTAGGGGCCCTTGGAAATGCACCCTCCCCCCGAGCAGATTACGTAGAAAGAATTGATGTGCCGCGTCAGATTTCCGCCGGGCACACAGTCCAGCAAAATCCCATTGAAAACAGGACTCTGCTGCAACGCAATTTGCGAGCGTATTTTTTTCCGCCAGATTCTGCCATGTGAACATAGCCTTGGGCTGTACAAACACCCGCACTCCATGACGGACCAGAACATTTTTAATTAAACTGTGACAGACCCCAAAGCAGCTCAATGGACCATCGGGTTCTGTCAGTGTCAACGTAAAGTTTGTATTGAATCTGCAATGTGAACAAAGCCTCCATCCTAGGACATCACATTTTGATTACCTTAGGGAAGTGTTTCCCCACCAGAGTGTATCCAGTCGTTGCAAAACTACAACTTCCAGCATGCCCGGACAGCCTTTGGGAGTTGTAGTTTTGCAACAGCTGGAGACACCCTGGTTGGAAAACACTGCCCTAAGAGTTTATGACACTTGAGCTATACTATGTCTATATGTGAACCATCATATAGCAGGACGGGGGGTCATACCTCAGGAGTGGGGGTTCATGGCCCTGCTCCGAGGTTGTGTTGTGGCTCTAAGTGAGCATTTTTAATGTTTTTAATCGTCTTTTGGACCATTTGCCATAATTGTGCACTTTATATTCAGTGGCTGCTTTTCTGGGATGTGGTTCTACATACTTTTACTGAAAGTAGCACCCCGTATTCAATATTGTGGTTGAGCCCCCCTATTTCTTTGTATGGAATATAAGTAAAGAAGGGTCAGTGATGGCACCCTGCAGATCATCACACACAGGGATCAGCGAACTGCAGTCTGTAACAGGAAGAGCCTTGTAGGAGCCCGGAGCAGCAGTTTTTACAAAATAATTAGTAACTGCTGGGAAGACCATTGAAGTGAGACAACTTTTAAATACATTTACAAATACTTAAAGGGGTACTCTGGTGGAAAAAAAAATTTTTTGCCAAACAACTGGTGCCAGAAAGTTAAACAGATTCATAAATTACTTCTATTCAAAAATCTTAATCCTTCCAGTACTTATCACCTGCTGTATACTACAGAGGAAATTCTTTTCTTTTTGGAACACAGAGCTCTCTGCTGACATCATGACCACAGTGCTCTCTGCTGACATCTCTGTCCATTTTCGGAACTAACCAGAGCAGCATATGTTTGCTATGGGGATTTTCTCCTACTCTGGACAGATCTTAAAATGGACAGAGATGTCAGCAGAGAGCACTGTGGTCATGATGTCAGCAGAGAGCTCTGTGTTCCAAAAAGAAAAGAATTTCCTCTGTAGTATTCAGCAGCTAATAAGTACCGGAAGGATTAAGATTTTTTAATAGAAGTAACTTACAAATCTGTTTAACTTTCTGGCACCAGTTGATTTATTTAAAATCACCGGAGTACCCCTTTAATTTTTTTTCCCCCCTCATTGTGTTACATGACGACATCTACCCCAGTCAAACCCAGAAGTAGGTCCTATAATGCAATATGATCTGGTATGCGCCAAGGGAGGCGCGGTGTGAATGCTACGACACATGCAACGCCCCAATGCAGACTTTGCATTGAGACTTGACGTTACATATTCTCCAGTCACACCCAGAGCTGCATATAGAAATATACCAGCTCATCAATAATAGCTGAAGCATGCTTTGGTGTGGTGCAAACATTACTGGCATTTTCCATATAGTACAGCTCTGGTTGTGATTGAAGCACAGGACATGATGTAACTCTGCCGGGGGATAGGTGGTAAATAGATAAATAACAGAACAATAATCACTAAGGGGAAAAAAAAATAAAAAGAATTAAACCTAAAGCACCCTTTATATCCCCTGGTCTAATACGGCCTTTTAGGATCAGCTGTTAGCAGCCAAAGTTGTGCACTAATTTCGCAGGCAAAGCCTCGAGGTCCCAATCCTGATGCCACCAGGGGGCGCTCTGAACGTGTCCTCAGGAAGTCAGGTGAGAAATACAGGTCAGTACAACAGAGGGCATCTGGTACAGATTGATAAGATGGCCCTCCTGGCGCGACGCTACTGGTTGGCGGCTTCACAAGCGTCGATCCAGTCGCTATAAACATCCACTGGTTCTGACAGATCTGGGAAGTAAAAGTAAAGGAAAAAAGACATACTGGGGAAACACATACACCTAAAGACTAGGTAATAGAGGGGGCACTAAACTAAGGAAAACTGTTCAGACACCTACAGACCCCTCCCCCAGCAGCGATGTGATGACTTGCTTATACTTTGCATCACTCTCCATTGACAGACACCATGTGATGCTTTGGCAAAGGGATGTGCTAGGTGATGCCACTGTACCCTTTTCTATACCCTGTTGTCCTATATCAGCGTTCCCAACCAGGGTGCCTCCAGCTGTTGCAAAATTATAACTCCCGGTGATGTGAAGAAAACTGTGTCTTGCGGCCGAATGTGACGGAACAGCTGACAAGAATGCCGAGTCACCAGAGGCTCAGTCGCGCACATCCGCCCCCTGCAATTGGTTGTTGAGGGGCCTCCGACGGTTTTCTTCACACTGCATGGCTCTCATAGCGGGAGGAAGCACACTGTCTTCCCACTGTGGGGGAGGGGTCAAGTCAGCTTCGCTTCTGGTGGCCGATCTCCCGCTCTCATAAATCGTGTTTGTCCCCCACAGCAAGAACAAATGTGTACCCCCGCAGCGCGATGTATCCCGACCAGGGATTTATGCGAGTTGTCCCCCGCAGCGTGCACTCACATGGGGAGGGTGTGTGTTTCCCCCGCTGTGAAGGTTAATATGTGTCCCCCCCTGCGCTGATCTTCAGTACATCGAACCCCGAGAGTTGAAATCGGGGACCACAAGCGCTGTCAACTTGTCCCCCACAGCACGCTCTCACAGTGGGAAGACAGTGGCGTCCTACTGCTGTGTGAGAGTATCTGTGTCCCTCGCTGCGCAGAGCTTCAGTACCCGGATCCCTGAGAGCGGAGATCGAGGATCAGCAGCACGCACTCACAGTGGGGGGAGAGTGTGCTTCCTCCCCGCTGTGATGAACGATCCAGCAGCGCGTGTCGGAGGACGTGCACCCCCCCCCCCCCCACACCCAAAACAATCAATAGCAGGGGGCGGGTGTGCGCGTCTGAGCCAATCACGGACCGTCCAGTGACTCAGCATTATTGTCAGCTGTGCAGTCACAGTTTTCTTCACATCACCGGCATGAAGCTAGCTCATTGTTTCCTAACAAGTGTGCCTCTGGCTGTTGCAATACTACAAAGGTTGTTTGGCTGAAGCGTTGTTGTTGTTGTTTTGTACCTGCCAGGGGCACAGTGGTTGGTAACACTAAACTAGCATCTTACAGTGTTAGAAATTGCAGAAGTCTTCATTATACAATGGTTAAAAGGTCGTGCTAGCAACATTATAAATACAGTGGATAGGTGATAAATGTGTGATCGCTGGGGGTACGACTAGAGATGAGCGAACTTACAGTAAATTCGATTCGTCACAAACTTCTCAGCTCGGCAGTTGATGACTTATCCTGCATAAGTTAGTTCAGCTTTCCGGTGCTCCCGTGGGCTGGAAAAGGTGGATACAGTCCTAGGAGACTCTTTCCTAGGACTGTATCCACCTTTTCCAGCCCACCGGAGCACCTGAAAGCTGAACTAACTTATGCAGGAAAAGTCATCAACTGCCGAGCCGAGAAGTTCGTGACGAATCAAATTTACTGTAAGTTCGCTCATCTCTAGGTACGACGATAAGAATAGGGTCCACTCTGAAGGGAGTGTATGCATACTGCTGCTATATCTGTTCTATACAGTTCTATAGACAGTGAATGGAGTAACAGAGTCCATGTATGGCATTGTTTTCCAACCAGTGTGCCTCCAGCTGGTGCAAAACTACAACTCCCAGCATGCCCGGACAGCCAAAGGCTGTCCGGGCATGCTGGGAGTTGTAGTTTTGCACCAGCTGGAGGCACACTGGTTGGAAAACACTGGTCTAAGGCGCACAGTCTAGTACAATGGGTGGGTTTTTAAGGAAAGGATACATGTTATGGGGGTCTGGAACTCCTCAAGACACACGGTGCAGGAGATGACCCCCGTGTTCCGGGCTCTGTCCCTGTGGGAAGAAGGAAACCGATTAGAGGATGTCCTTTCTCCAAAACTAAGCAGCTTATGGGTATAAATAACACACATATAGGTCAATATTCACACAGCGTGCTACATGATCCGCATCCCCAATAAAACTGGTTTTACAGAGTGTCGAGAACGGCAACAATGTATATTTTCCATAGCAAACACTGCTTTGATCTAATAGATTACTTTTAATATCAATCTTAAAAAGGGGAACCAGACGCTGACAGCTCTGAAGAGTCATGAAACCGATCACATGATCCCTCAGCAGCTCTGAATTAGGTCATGTGATGCACTTTGTGACTAATAGGCTGTAAACCAGTTCAGAGTGACCATGTGACCAGTAGACAGAAGGCTACCTAGATAACCACATCATACGCTTCATCTTACATCTTTACATCGCAGGATTTCTCGTGGTTACAGAATGGACAGGTGAACTGGGTTTCTAGATTTCCCGTCATCTTCTTCTTAGGTGGAGGCTTTCTCTTTGACTTTCTGCGTCCCATTTTCTACAGCTGCAAAGAGAAAGGAAAGAGTTAAACCACGAGCATCAATCCACGAAAAACGCTCTCAAAATCCACAATCCTCTCCTGCTGAGGGTAATAATTGTTTAATAACCCCTTAACGACGCAGGACGTAAATGTACGTCCTGGTGAGCTGGTACTTGAGGCACCAGGACGTACATTTACGTCCTATGCATAACCGCGAGCATCGGAGCGATGCTTGGGTAATGTGCGTCAGGTCCTGGCTGCTGATAGCAGCCAGGGACCCGCCGGTAATGGCGGACAACCGCGATCGTGCGGATGTCCGCCATTAACCCCTCAGATGCCATGATCAATACAGATCGCAGCATCTGCAACATTGTGGTCACTAAAATGGAGGACAACTGGTCGCGCAAAAAACAAGCCCTCATACTAGTCTGTGGATGAAAATATAAAAGAGTTATGATTTTTTGAAGGAGAGGAGGAAAAAATGAAAACGTAAAAATAAAATTGCCCGAGTCCTTAAGGCCCAAATGGGCTGAGTCCTTAAGGGGTTAATAATAAGATTAAAAGAGTTTTCCGACATGACAAAATGTATAAAAGAAAAAAAAAAAAGTGATTTTTTTTTATATCTTATAAGAAAAAATAAAAATAAAAAAAGGACCATTAAAAAAATACATTTTAGCGGCATTTTGTGCTATGAACTTTATTACCACAAATGAAGAATAGAAATTTCATGTGCACCACCGGCATCTGACATTTTCCCTAGAAATGACATGATCAGTAGAGATGAGCGAACTTACAGTAAATTCGATTCGCCATGAACTTCTCGGCTGTTGATGACTTTTCCTGCATAAATTAGTTCAGCTTTCCGGTGCTCCCGTGGGCTGGAAGAGGTGGATACAGTCCTAGGAGACTCTTTCCTAGGACTGTATCCACCTTTTCCAGCCCACCGGAGCACCTGAAAGCTGAACTAATTTATGCAGGAAAATTCATCAACTGCCGAGCCGAGAAGTTCGTGACGAATCGATTTTACTGTAAGTTCGCTCATCTCTAATGATCAGCATTGATGATGGCATCTAAAGGGTTAATGGCATGTTCGGCATTAGCTGTGAGTTCCTGCTGCTGTTAGCAGCCGATACCCACCTACTCAGCTCCTGCGCGCTCTTCATAGCCGCACCGTAAATGTTCACCGCTGTGCGACCCTTGCTTTTTGTGCAACCAATTGTACTTTTTAATGAAATCTTTCATTTTACTGGAAAATGTACGCGGAAACAAAAAAAATAAAAATTTCTGACATGAAATAACCAAAAATCAGCATTGATAATCTGACAGCCAGAGGCAGGTAAGGGGACTCTCCATCACCATATTAGCTCATCGGACCTCCACGATCATGTTGCAGGCATCCGATAAGCCCCCAGAACTACCAGATATGACGGGGAGCGGTGATCCTGTCGCTCTTCGTCATTAACCCATTAGATGCCATGATGAATGCCGATCATTTGGTATTAAAGGAGATGTCCGGCGCAGACTTTTTCTATTCCGGGCTGCAAAAAAAGACAAAACAAACTTTCGCTTACCTCCATATGTTCCCCCGGAGCTCCGCAACAGCTGATCGGTCAGCTGGGCTGATAGGTTGAAGCGCCGTGTGACGTCCCGGGCTAAAGAAAGTAGGAAGCAGACAGCCCGGCCGATTGATCAGCTGTTGCGGAGCTCCGGGGGAACATATGGAGGTAAGCGAAAGTTTGTTTTGTCTTTTTTTGCAGCCCGGGCAGGACGGAATAGAAAAAGTCTGCGCCGAACATCTCCTTTAATACTAAATGATCGGCATTCATCATGGCATCTAATGGGTTAATGACGAGGAGCGAAAGGATCACCGCACTCCGTCATAACTGATAGCAGCCGACACTCACCTCTCTTGCACTTGCTTCAAAGTCACTTAATGCTCCAGGGCCCAGGCATCAAGGAGGTAAATCTACACCCTGGTGGAATTTTATTTTTTTTTAAATCCACCGGGGCCAGAAAGTTAAACAGATTTGTAAATTACTTCTATTTAAAAATCTTAACCCTTCCAGTACTTATTAGCTGCTGTATGCTCCAGAGGAAGTTGTGTTGTTCTTTCCAGTCTGACCACAGTGCTCTCTGCCAACAACCTCTGTCCATGTCAGGAACTGTCCAGAGCAGGAGAGGTTTAATATGGGGATTTTCTCCTGCTCTGGACAGTTCCTAAAATGGACAGAGGAGTCAGCAGAGGGCCCTGTGGTCAGACTGGAAAGAACTAATCAACTTCCTCCGGAGCTGATAAGTTCTGGAAGGATTAACATTTTTGTACAGATGTAATTTACAAATCTGTTTAACTTTTTTGCACATTGATTTTTAGAAAAATGGTTTTCCACTGGATTACACCTTTAAGCCCTGGGTATCAAGGGGGTACATTTACAGCTGACACCCTTAAAGGACAACTGCAGCACAATATACAATTATCCCCTATCTACAAGATAGGGGATAAGTGTTTGATCGCGGGGGGTCTGACCGCTGGGACCCCCCTCGATCTCCCTAATGGGGCGCCGCCATTAGCGCTCATAGTGAGCTCTGAAGGCACGTAGGGTCGACCTAGAGGTCGACGGTGACGCCCCGTCTCCTCCCCGTCCCAATACAGTTCTATGGGGGAGACAGGAACACTGCCTCCCCGCTTCTCCCATAGAGATGTATGGAGGAGGCGTGCCGGCCACAACGTCATGCTGCGGCTGGCACGCCCCCTGCACGGGAGAGCCACGGCATAGCCACGGCCCCGTACAGGAGATCAGAGGGTCCCAGCGGTCGGACCCCCCGCGATCAAACACTTATCCCCTATCCTGTGGATAGGGGATGAGTGTTAATTACGCTGCAGATGTCCTTTAACAGATTAAGGGGTTAGTCAAAACTATCCATATGATCTGATAGGTGGGTGCACCCCTGCCAATCAGCTGTTTGCCAGATCTGCAGCGCCCCCCTTATACGCAGTGGATAGAGCCAGAAGCACACCGCGCCATAGATGGTGTTGTGTTGTGTTCCTGCAAATCAGTTCCCATGTGATGTGAATTAACACCAAGTTCTACAGGTCTGCAGCGTAATGTAGTGTGTAGACCAGTGTTTCCTAACCAGGGTGCCTCCAGCTGTTGCAAAACTACAACTCCCAGCATGCCCGGACAGCCTTTGGCTGTCCGGGCATGCTGGGAGTTGTAGTTTTGCATCATCCATAGCAGAGCTCAGAGATAAGAGTTGCTGGAAGGAAGGAGATCCACATGTGTGAGATATCACTGGAGCCCTGACCACACACAACAGCCGCCATATTGCTCCTATGCCACGTGCCCTGTCTATTATACACAAGAAGGAATATAAATATATCTATATATACACATGTGTGTATATAAACCCCCCGGGGACAGCGCGATAATAAAATCATAATACACCATAATAATCACCTCCTCTTTCCCGCCGGATACTTAATGTCTCCTCCTCTCACGTCTCAGACAGAGCAATGAGTGTAACAGGAAATTCCTCCCCCTCCGACGCTTGCCTACACTTCCTGTTTCCGGCCAGCAGCCAATCAGCTGTGGAACAACACGCGTTGTCCCGCCTCCTCTGTCTTCCGATTGGACCACTCGGCGGTAACGTCCCATTGGTTAGGAGGACGCGTCAGTCATTCCTTTAGATCATCCGGGACTGTGATTGGTGGAGAGGAAAAAAAAACAACAGAAGTCATCGTTAATTGGACGGTGGTTACGTCATGGCTGTGCGCGGTTGCTAAGCGTGAGTGGTTGCTAAGGAGGCCAGACATGAGCTAAAGTGAATTTGCTGTGTAGTAGAATACAATTTATTGTTATGTGTTTTCAGCCACGTTAACCACTTAAAGGGTTACTCTGGTGGAAAACTGTTTTTTTTTTTTTGTTTTTTTTTTAACCCCTTAAGGACTCAGCCCATTTTGGCCTTAAGGACTCAGACAATTAAATTTTTACGTTTTTCGTTTGTTCCTCCTCGCCTTCTAAAAATCATAACTCTTTTATATTTTCATCCACAGACTAGTATGAGGGCTTGTTTTTTGCGCGACCAGTTGTCCTTTGTAATGACATAACTCATTATATCATAAAATGTATGGCGCAACCCAAAAAATACTATTTGTGTGGGGAAAATAAAAAGAAAAACGCAATTTTGCTAATTTTGGAAGGTTTCGTTTTCACGCCGTACAATTTAAGGTAAAAATGACATGTGTTCTTTATTCTGAGGGTCAATACGATTAAAATGATACCCATGATAACATACTTTTATATTATTGTTGTGCTTAAAAAAAATCCCAAACTTTTAAACCAAATTAGTACGTTTATAATCCCTTTTTTATTTTTCCGTATAAGCGGCGGTATGAGGGCTCATTTTTTGCACCATGATCTGTACTCTGTACTTTTTTTTTATACCACATTTGCATATAAAAAACTTTTAATACATTTTTTATAATTTTTTTTAATAAAATGTATAAAAAAAGTAGCAATTTTGGACTTTTTTTTTTTACGTTCACGCCGTTCACCGTACGGGATCATTAACATTTTATTTTAATAGTTCGGACATTTACGCAGGCGGCGATACCAAATATGTCTGTTAAATTTATTTTTTACGCTTTTTGGGGTAAAATAGGAAAAAATGGACGTTTTACTTTTTTATTGGGGGACGGGATTTTTCACTTTTTTTTTACTTTTACTTTTACATTTTTTTACATTTTTTTTTACACTTGAATAGTCCCCATAGGGGACTATTCATAGCAATACCATGATTGCTAATACTGATCTGTTCTATGTATAGGACATAGAACAGATCAGTATTATCGGTCATCTCCTGCTCTGGTCTGCTCGATCACAGACCAGAGCAGGAGACGCCGGGAGCCGGACGGAGGAAGGAGAGGGGACCTCCGTGCGGCGTTATGAATGATCGGATCCCCGCAGCAGCGCTGCGGGCGATCCGATCATTCATTCAAATCACGCACTGCCGCAGATGCCGGGATCTGTATTGATCCCGGCACCTGAGGGGTTAATGGCGGACGCCCGCGAGATCGCGGGCGTCGGCCATTGCCGGCGGGTCCCTGGCTGCGATCAGCAGCCGGGATCAGCCGCGCATGACACTGGCATCGCTCCGATGCCCGCGGTTATGCACAGGACGTAAATGTACGTCCTGGTGCGTTAAGTACCACCTCACCAGGACGTACATTTACGTCCTGCGTCCTTAAGGGGTTAAGGAGTTTTATTTTTACGTTTTCGTTTTTTCCTCCTCGCTTTCAAAAAATCATAACTCTTTTATATTTTCATCCTCAGACTAGTATAAGGGCTTGTTTTTTGCGCGACCAGTTGTCCGTTGTAATGACATAACTCGTTATATCATAAAATGTATGGCGCAACCAAAAAAATACTATTTGTGTGGGGAAAATAAAAAGAAAACCGCAATTTTGCTAATTTTGGAAGGTTTTATTTTCACGCCGTAAGATTTACGGTAATAATGACGTGTGTTCTTTATTCTGAGGGTCAATACGATTAAAATGATACCCATGATAATATACTTTTCTATTACTGTTGCACTTTAAAAAAATTGCAAACTTTTTAACCAAATTAGTACATTTAAAATCCCCTTATTTTGAAGACTTATAACTTTCTCATTTTTCCGTATAAGCGGCGGTTTGAGGGCTCATTTTTTGCCCCATGATCTGTACTTTTTATTGATACCATATTTGCTTATACAAAACTTTTAATACATTTATAAAAATTTTTGGGAATAAAATGTTATAAAAAAGCAGCTGTTTTGGATATTTTTTTTACATTTACGCCGATCACCATACGGTATCATTAATATTTTATTTTAATAGTTCAGATATTTACGCACGTGGCGATACCAAATATGTATATAAAATATTTTTTACACTTTTGGGGGGTGAAATGGGACAATTTAAGTTTTTATTGGGGATGGGGGTTTTTCAAATTTTTTTACTTATTTTTTTAACTTTTTTTAACTTTGGTTTTTACACTTTAATAGTCCCCATAGGGGACTATTTATAGCAATCATTCGATTGCTAATACAGTTCAGTGCTATGCTTAGGACATAGCACTGATCAGTATTATCGGTCATCTTCTACTCTGGTCTCCTCGATCGCAGACCAGAGCAGAATACCCTTGGAAGGCAGTGGAGGCAGGTGAGAGGACCTCCATCTGCCGTTCTGGATGATCAGATCGCCACAGCAGCGGTGCGGGCAATCCGATCATCCATTTTAGTGACCGCGATGCTGCAGATGCTGTGATCTGATGTCCGCCATTACCAGCGGGTCCCTGGCTGCTATCAGCAGCCGGGACCTGCCGCGCATGACCCGAGCATCGCTCCGATGCTCGCGGTTATGCATAGGACGTAAATGTACGTCCTGGTGCATTAAGTACCAGCTCACCAGGATGTACATTTACGTCCGGTATCGTTAAGGGGTTGAAAGGCCTCTGAAAAATGAAAGAAGTAATCTGATTGGTTTTGATAAATATCCCCAGCAACTTCTCCTCTGGGTTTTGATAATTTCCCCCCTTTATTCCGTGGGTCGATACGATTAAAATGATACCCACATTGACATGCTTTTCTTTTATTGTAGTGCTTTAAAAAAAACAAAAAAAACTTACTAAACAAAATAAAAGTATGTTTAACCCCTTAAGGACACATGACGTTCTCATACGTCTCCATTTCCGAGTCCTTAAGGACACATGACGTATGAGAACGTCATGTGTTTTACCGGCCCCCCGCAACCATCTGGAGCGGAGCCGGTGCCCGAAGCCTGCTGAAATCGTTCAGCAGGCATCGGGGCATATCGCCCAGGGGGGTCATTATGACCCCCCATGTCGGCGATGGCCGCAGATCGCTGGACAATTCAGTCCAGCGATCTGCGGCGGATTCCGGGTCAATCGGGTCTCCAGTGACCCGGTGACCCGGAATTATTGGCTGATCGGGGCCGTCAGAGACGGCCCTGAACAGCCAGAGCCTGCAGGGGTGAGGTGGCACTGGTGCCACCTCACGATCGCCCTGATTCGTCGGCCGGATTCCCGGCCGACCAATCAGGGCGCCTGCTGCGGGTGTCACTCCCGCAACCCGTTCTGCCCCTCTTCCGGAGGACGTGAGCGGGTGCGGGACGTGCACCCCGGGTGCTGGGGACCCCGATCCCCAGCGTCAATGTTGGGATCGGGGCCCCAGGAGCAGCGGCGGCGGCGACGACGAGGGACTGACCTGTGGGGCGAGGATCGTTGGAGGTGAGTGACAGCCTCCTGATGTTGCTTAGCAACAGCTCCCAGCATGCAAAAAGGGCATGCTGGGAGCTGTAGTTATGCAACAGCAGGAGGCAGACCACCACAACTCCCATCATTCCCTTATGGGCATGCTGGGACTTGTAGTTTTGCAACAGCTGGAGGCACATTCTTTCTATGGAAAAGTGTACCTTCAGCTGTTGTATAACTACAACTCCCAGCTTGCACAATCAGCTAAAGTGCATGCTGGGAGTTGTAGTGGTGCATCTGGTGGCTGCATAACTACAACTCCCAGCATGCCCGTTGGCTGTCGGTGACTGCTGAGAGTTGTAGTTTTGCAACAGCTGAAGGCACACTGAGTTAAGTAGCAAACCAGTGTGTCTCCAGTTGTTGCATAACTACAATCCCCAGCATCCCCAGCCAAAGTAGTATGCCTCCCGCTGTTGCATAACTACAACACCCAGCATGCCCTTCCGCTGTCCGTACATGTTAGGGGTTGTAGCTTTTGCAACAGCTGAAGGCACACTGGTTGCAAAACACTGAGTTTGTTACCAAACTCAGTGTTTCACAACCAGTGTGCCTCCAGCTGTTGCAAAACTACAACTCCCAGCATGCACTGATAGACCGTACATGCTGGGAGTTGTAGTTTTGCAACAGCTGGATGTCCCCCCCCCCAATGTGAATGTACAGGGTACACTCACATGGGCGGAGGATTACAGTAAGTATCCGGCTGCAAGTTTGAGGTGCGGCAAAATTTCTGCCGCAGCTCAAACTGCCAGCGAGAAACTACTGTGAACCCCCCGCCCATGTGACTGTACCCTAAAAACACTACACTACACTAACACACAATAAAATAAAAAGTAAAAAAAACACTACATATAAACATACCCCTACACAGCCCCCCTCCCCAATAAAAATGAAAAAACGTCTGGTACGCCACTGTTTCCAAAACGGAGCCTCCAGCGGTTGCAAAACAACTACTTCCAGTATTGTCGGACAGCCGTTGACTGTCTAGGCATGCTGGGAGTTTTACAACAGCTGGAGGCACCCTGTTTGGGAATCACTGGCGTAGAATACCCCTATGTCCACCCCTATGCAAGTCCCTAATTTAGGCCTCAAATGCGCATGGCGTTTCACTTTGGAGCCCTGTCGTATTTCAAGGCAACAGTTTAGGGCCACAAATGGGGTATCGCCGTACTCGGGAGAAATTGCCTAACAAATTTTGGGGGGTATTTTCTGCTATTACCCTTTTAAAAAGTGTAACATTTTGGGGAAAACAAGCATTTTAGGTAAAAAAAATATATATTTTTTTACATATGCAAAAGTCGTGAAACACCTGTAGGGTATTAAGGTTCAAATTACCCCTTGTTACGTTCCCCGAGGGGTCTAGTTTCCAAAATGGTATGCCATGTGTTTTTTTTTTTGCTGTCCTGGCACCATAGGGGCTTCCTAAATGCGGCATGCCCCCAGAGCAAAATTCGCTTTCAAAAAGCCAAATGTGACTCCTTCTCTTCTGAGACCTGTAGTGCGCCAGCAGAGCACTTTTCACCCCCATATGGGGTGTTTTCTGAATCGGGAGAAATTGGGCTTCCAATTTTGGGGGGTATTTTCTGCTATTACCCTTTTTAAAATTGTAAAAATTTTGGGAAACCAAGCATTTTAGGTAAAATATATATATATTTTTTTACATATGCAAAAGTCGTGAAACACCTGTAGGGTATTAAGGTTCACATTACCCCTTGTTATGTTCCCCGAGGGGTCTAGTTTCCAAAATGGTATGCCATGTTTTTTTTTTTTGCTGTTCTGGCACCATAGGGGGTTCCTAAATGCGGCATGCCCCCCAAAAACCATTTGTCGCTCCTTCCCTTCTGAGCCCTCTACTGCGCCCGCCGAACACTTTACATAGACATATGAGGTATGTACTTACTCGAGAGAAATTGGGTTTCAAATACCAGTAAAAATTTTCTCCTTTATACGCCTTGCAAAAATTCAAAAATTGGGTCTACAAGAACATGCGAGTGTAAAAAATGAAGATTTTGAATTTTCTCCTTCACTTTTCTGCTATTCCTGTGAAACACCTAAAGGGTTAATACACTTACTGAATGTCATTTTGAATACTTTGGGGGGTGTAGTTTTTATAATGGGGTCATTTATGGGGTATTTCTAATATGAAGACCCTTCAAATCCACTTCAAAACTGAACTGGTCCATGAAAAATAGTGAGTTTGAAAATTTTGTGAAAAATTTCAAAATTGCTGCTGAACTTTGAAGCCCTCTGGTGTCTTCCAAAAGTAAAAACTCATAAATTTTATGATGCAAACAAAAAGTAGACATATTGTATATGTGAACCCAAAAAATATATATTTTGAATATCCATTTTCCTTACAAGCAGAGAGCTTCAAAGTTAGAAAAATGCAAATTTTCATTTATTTCATCAAATTTGGGGATTTTTCACCAAGAAAGGATGCAAGTTACCATAAAATTTTACCACTAAGTTAAAGTAGAATATGTCACGAAAAAACAATCTCGGAATCAGAATGATAACTAAAAGCATTCCAGAGTTATTAATGTTTAAAGTGACAGTGGTCAGATGTGCAAAAAACGCTCCGGTCCTTAAGGTATAAAATGGCCTGGTCCTTAAGGGGTTAAAAAAAAATTATTCTGACCCCAAATAACTTTTACTTTTTCATTACACGGGAATGTAATGAGGGCTGATTATTTGTGCTGAGATCTGTAGTTTTTATCAGTATGGGTGCATTCACACCGCGGTTTGTTAATACGGTCAATCGATCTGGCTGGGAGCAGTGAAAATCAGGCGCTTCTGTACCCCAGCCGGCCCCACAACTCATTCATTTGAATGAACTGACAGGAGTATACCGCGGGGCAAAAATTAGTCAACCGGAGTCACTATCTGACTCCGGTCGGCTTATATAAATGAATGAGATGCGGGGTGGGGTATGGGAGCGCCCGATTTTCACTACCCACAGCTGGATCAAGTGACTGTATTAACACACTGTGATGTGTGCACCCTAACACTCTTGCACATATGTGACTTTTTCATCACTTTTTATTCCATTTTTTTCTAGGAAGTGATTTGACAAAAAAAACATCAGCAATTTTGGACTTTGGTATTAGAGATGAGCAAACTTACAGTAAATTCGATTCGTCACGAACTTCTCGGCTCGGCAGTTGATGACTTATCCTGCATAAATTAGTTCAGCTTTCAGGTGCTCTGGTGGCTGGAAAAGGTGGATACATTCCTAGGAAAGAGTCTCCTAGGACTGTATCCACCTTTTCCAGCCCACCGGAGCACCTGAAAGCTGAACTAATTTATGCAGGATAAGTCATCAACTGCCGAGCCGAGAAGTTTGTGACGAATCGAATTTACTGTAAGTTCGCTCATCTCTATTTGGTATTCTTTGTACGTTCATGCCATTCACCGTACTGGATCATTAATGTTATATTTTAATAATTCCAACATTTCCGCATGCAGGGATACCGAATATGTGTGGGTTTATATTTTTTATTTGAAAAATGGTTAAAAGGGGGGAATTTATTTTTATTACGGGAGGGGCTTATGTGTGTCTAAAAAAAAAAAAAACATTTTTCTTTATTATTTAATGTATTCTTTTTAAGTCCTCATAAGTGATTTTTTTTGCATGCAACATTCAGATCCCTAACACAAAAAACTGCTGGTCTATTGCAGTGATCTGCTATTAGGGAAAGCTGAACCAGGCTCTAGCAGTAGTTTGGAGCCAGGACCCCCACGGAACAAGTGAGAGAACTTCTTGCAGGCATGTAAACTTAAAGGGGTACTCAGGTGGAAAACTTTTTTTAAATGAACTGGTGGCAGAAAGTTAAACAGATTTGTAAATTACTTCTATTAAAAAATCTTAATCCTTTCCGTACTTTTTAGCAGCTGTATGCCACAGAGGAAAATCTTTATTTTTTTTTTGGTGTTGTCCACAGTGCTCTCTGCTGACACCTGATGTCCGTATCAGGAACTGTCCAGATCAGGAGAAAATCCCCAATGCAAACCTATACTGCTCTGGACAGTTCCTGACACAGACAGAGGTGTCAGCAGAGAGCACTGTGGAAAACACAAAAAAGAAATTCAAAAAGTAAAGAACTTTCTCTGTAGTATACAGCTGCTAAAAAGTACTAAAAGGATTAAATAAATAGAATTTACAAATCTGTTTCATTTTCTGGCACCAGTTCATTTAAAAAAAAAAAGTTTTCCACCGGAGTACCCCTTTAAAGGTGTTATCCAACATAAAGTGACTTTAGTTCTTACCTGCCAGACAGTAATGGACATGCTTAGGCAGGATCAGTGCTTGTCTTGGTGCTACATGGCTGAGTCCACCATAATGCTACTGCTTTCTGTTTGTGAAAAGGTCAATTCCTGTTGAAGTTTCCTCCTTCCAACTACAAGTCCCACGATCCCTTGTTTGTAAATGTGAGGTCACTTTTCTTTCTCCCACACATCAGCCACCCCACCCATTGAAACACACCTGTGCTCCCTTCCATGTTGTGCTGTGCTTGAAACTAAAAATTCCCTGCAGCCCTGTGGAGAATGATCTCCCTCCTACCCAGCGGTCGCTCCACCCATTGAAGCTCAGACAGGCTCTCTTTCAACACCTGACTAGCGATGTAATGTCTTGGGCCGCACCGCAAACTGGGAAAACCCGAGACAACACTAATTTTGTATGCTGCTAAAAATGAACATCGGGGCAAAGATCACATAAGAATTGCGAGATCATCCTCAAACACAGGTACACTAGCTAACGTTACAGCACCTGTAGCATAATCAAATAAAAAATAACTCCCGGAATAGCCCAATAAGTGCCGTGATCGCTAATGATCACGGCCCCTAAGGGGTCAGTGACTGAGAATAGCGACCCAGGTGGTAAAATGCGGATCAGTGCGAAGTAGATTTTACTTTTCCAATGCTCTTATCTGACCCCTATAACTTTTTCATTTTTCTGACTTATTTTTGGCGCAGGGAGCTGTAGTTTTTATTGGAAATGTTTTTATTGCTTCTTTTTTTTTATTTTTTTTTTATTTTATTTATAAAGCGCCAAGACAAGTATCAGACATTACACACAAAATATTCAAACAGGATAAGTGAGGGTCCTGCTCCTCAGAGCTTACACACCAAGAGGAGTGAGGGTCTATTCACATGGCGGAATTCAGCCTCAAAATGAAAGCGCAATACACTTCTATGGGATTCCGCACTCCCGTTGACACTTCGGAATTTCCGCAAGCGGAAATTCCGAAGTGTCAACGGGAGTGCGGAATCCCATAGAAGTGTATTGGGCTTTCATTTGAGGCGTAAATTCCGCCTTGTCAATAAACCCTGAGGGTTCTGATCACAAAACCTTACAGGTTACATAAAGGGGGGTGAACCAGTCACCAGCTAATCTCTGAATATCTAAAAGGTGCATAGTGCGTAGGGGGAGACTGCTGAATATGGCACTTTTTTTTTTTTTTTTTTTTTTTTTTTTTCAAACATAGTTTATTCAATTTTGTAAGAAAATACAAAATACAGAAAAGCAAAATAGAATAAAAGAATCTACAACAAAGCAGTTTACACGTTATGTGCAATTTTTTACAGGTAGGTCAGTTCAGCGCATATGAAGTATCACTGTCGATCCACTTCTCTCTCGGGAGGCAACTAGCCCCTTGCGACATCTCTTAATGTGGTCAAATCTTTCCTGAGTCGTAAGCATTCAGAATGCACCATGACTTGTGATAATAGTCTCATTTCTGACATTAGGTGGGTAAACGTAGGCCTCCTAGCGTGCCACTCAACGATTCTATACTGTACCATTCAGTGGAACCAAATGGAGTGACTATATCTACTATTTCTGACATTGTATAGTGGGAAAGGATAAATACCCTCCATTTATCAAAGAACTTGCCAGTATGTGTGTCCCTGTGGCGTTCAGTGTCCAACCTGTCTATCCCACACAGCAGTTTTAGTTGGGAAATAAGCATGGCCTCGGTTGGTGTTTCTGGCCGTAGCCAGTTAGAGAAAAGACATCTCAGTGCCACAAGCAAAGTTATATGGACCAATGGAGGTGTTTTCCCTTCCCTTTGGGTATCCCTTTCCGGGGGTCTATTTTGGTGGAACAGTAGGGTTCTCGGTGTGAAGGGTAGGGTAATGCCCCAAAGATCTTTAACAAAGCGTATTACCTTGTGCCAAAATTCCACAACCTGTGAACATGACCATACCCCATGCCACATATCTGTAAGGGGACTGGAGCATTTTGGACACTCTGTGATCCTGTCAGGGAAGTCAGGCGATGGACGTATGTTGAAACCATACAATGCTCTATGAGCAAATTTGAAGTAAGTCTCGCGCCATCTTTCATTTATGATGTGCCGTCGTATCACCTGCCATCCCCTCAGGATACACGCTGAAATATCTTCTCCTGGTACCCACTTCGACCAGTTAGAGAATATGGACTCTGGATCTAATCCGATGAGAGCTCTTTTCAGAGAGGGATATAAATTAGAAATTGTCAGCTTGCGAGGGCAGTCACCTACCAGACGGTCAAAGTCATGTTCTATGGCTTCCCTAGATACATTTCGCAGCCGGGACGACAGAAAAGAGTGTAGTTGTATGAGTGTGTAGGTATGTGCAGCCGGAAGTGAGTATTTCAGGACCATCTCATGAGGTGTGTGCCATCTCTTATCAGCCCTGTTAATCATGTGTCGTACTGTTGTTAGACCTTTGGATGCCCATAGCGACAGGGTTTGAGAGGTCAATATGTGTGGGCCTTCTGGGTGTTTGGTGAGGGGGAGATGTTTGGAAACTAAAAAAGGGAGGTGAAATAGTTTTCGAACCTCCTTCCACGTCACCACTGTGTCCCGTAGTAGGACTGAGTGTTTTATCAATGGTGGTAGCTTAGCATAGGAGGTATGCATAATAGTAGTTAAATCCCAAGGGTTCGCCAATTCCCTTTCCAACTGTGTGGTGGCGTGGAACGAGGAGTCGTGAATCCAGTCAATTACAAATCGAAACAGGCAGGCCAGGTTGTAGCCCCTCAGATTAGGGAAATTTAGACCTCCCTCTTGTGTACCCAACATTAGTTTTTTCAAGGCTATTCTCGGTCTTTTACCAGCCCAAATGAACTTGGTGAAGGCCGAGTTGAGATTCTGTATGTCAGCATGTCTCAGTAGTAGGGGAAGGGTTTGCATTGGATAAAGGAGTCTGGAAAAGCTAACCATTTTAAGCAAGTGACACCTGCCCATAAATGTGAGAGGTATATTATTCCAGCGCTGTAGCTCTGCACGGATCCTAGCGAACAAGGGCGGGTAGTTTAGATTATATATTGTGGCAGGCGTTTTACCAATGGTTATCCCTAAATAAGTGACCGAGGAGGAGGCCAGTCTAATGCCCAACCCTGCAATGCGGTTGGCCCACCTTGGTGCGGATGTTCCTAGAGCTAGCAGTTCTGATTTATGTAGGTTAATTTTATAGCCTGAAAAACTTCCAAACAGTTGTAGATGGGTAAGCAATCGATGTAACGATTGGTCAGGGGAGTCTATAAATAATAGTACATCATCTGCAAACATAGTTAGTTTAACTTCTTCTCTGCCTACTTTTATTCCGGAGTATATTTGCGTGGACAATAGAGATCTGGCTAGAGGTTCCAGTGCTAGATTAAAAAGTAGCGGGGAAAGTGGGCACCCCTGTCTGGTACCCTTGGATAGAGCTATGGGTGCAGATAGAATTCCGTGCGTATAAATCTGAGCGACCGGATTGCGATACAACCCTGTTAGGTATGTGCGGAATGTGCCCTGCAGACCCATCCGATCCAGCACCATCCCCAGCCAGTCCCACCTTACATTATCGAACGCCTTTTCGGCATCAAGTGTCAACAGGGCTGGCCTTTCTCCTGGCTGGGGACTGAGCTGCAACCGGTCCAGGACCGCCAGAACAGTTCTAAGATTCATGGTAGCAGACCTGTTCCTAATAAATCCCACTTGATGGGTGCCTACTAAGGCCGGCATGAACCTTGATAGTCTATCTGCCAGGATTTTAGATAGGATTTTAACGTCTTGGTTGATCAGTGAGATGGGTCTATATGAGGCAGGATCTGTGGTATCTTTGCCTTGTTTGTGCAGTAGTTTGATGTATGCCAGTGATGCAGCTGGGGAAAGAGATCCTGTGGTCATATAGACCGTATATACGTCAACTAGCACTGGGGTTAGCTGTGGTAGAAGTGCTTTGTAAAATTCCCCTGTGTACCCATCAGGCCCCGGGGCTTTACAATTATGTAGATTCCTAATGGTAGAGCTGACTTCCTCCTCCGTTATAGGCGAATTAAGGATATCCCTCTGCTCACCCGTCAGCTGAGGAATATCCACCCCTCGTAAAAATGTTTCCCCTAACGTCATATCCGCAGGGCCAGCACGATATAGGTCAGCGTAGAAGGTAGCCAGAATTTTATTTATGACATGAGGGTCTGTGTTCATCGTTCCTGCGGTGTCTTTTAGGGCTGTGATATGTGTGAGGGGGCGTTTACCTCTCGCTAGCCTAGCCATTAGGCGACCTGCCTTGTTCCCGTGGCGAAATAAATCTACCTCAAAATGAGCCCTCTTCATCCTCTCCCTCCTGTCAAGCCATAGTTCAAATTGAGCCTTTGCCTCTTTCCATTTCTCCTTGTGGTCATCTGTGGGGGAACCGAGGAATACGGCGTATGCAGACTGCAATCGGGCACTAGCCTCCGCAAATTTCACCCGGGAGGTGCGTTTTAGATTGGCCATATCTGCAATCAGCCTACCCCGCATTACAGCCTTGCCAGTTTCCCAGAACAATGTCGGATTTGTGCGGTGATCAGCATTTTGTGCCGTAAATTCTAGCCACCACGATCTCAGTTTCTCCACAAATGCGTCATTTTTCGCCAAGTAAGTGGGGAACTTCCACAAAATATCTGAGCCCTTTGGGCATGAGGGGTATAGGTGCAATATTATGGGGGTATGGTCAGATAGTGCCAATTCCCCGATGCGCACTTCCTCTACTCTATTACTCATTTCCGCGGTCACCAGCATATAATCCAGTCTGGACCAAGAGTTGTGCGCATTGGAGAAGTGGGTGAATTCCCTATCTTCGGGATGGTGTAGTCTCCATGCATCTGTCATTCCCAGTTGCTCCAGGAACAGTGGTAATACACAGTCCCTAGACCGAATGGGGATGGTCGAACTAGGGGCATGCGGGCTTTGTCTGTCCACTAATGGGTCCAGTACTGTATTTAGGTCTCCACCCAGTAACTTTCCCGGTGTCCTGTCAGACTGGATTCTGTCAGTAAGATCAATAAAGAACCTTTTGTTTTCTCCATTAGGTGCGTACACATTATAGATACTAAACGTGTCCCCGTTATGTTCCAAGATAATATGAGAGACTCTACCTTCATTGTCTGTTGTATGGGAAAGGAGTTGAAACGTGAACGATTTGTTTATGAGGGTGATGACTCCGGCTTTCCCTTCGTTTGCGGGTGAGCCAAAGACATGTCCCACCCATTGTTGGTGCATCCTTACGAAATCAGCAGTCGCCAAATGAGTCTCCTGCATTAATACAATGTCAGGATTGAAGCGTTTTAGGTATCTAAGAAAAAGCCTCCGTTTATGTGGAGAGCGTAGGCCTTTGACATTCCAAGATATAATTCTAGTCATGGTGCATTCCTAGTCGTGTTTTACCAGTGAGCATGATACATGAGTGTAAGCAAAAGGTAGTTAGCTCTAATACAGTAGTCACATTCAACTGGGAAGAGATGCCATTTCTAAAAGCATGAACCTGACGCTGTAACTGTGATGTTCGGTGTCCATGGGCTAAGTAAGAGACTGACTGTTGAAATCCCACCTGTATAGTTAAGGTAAATAAAACCAAAACAATAAACCATTGACAACCAAACAAAAGAGACCCATGAGGCATCTGAGGAAAAACGATGCCTCTCTCTAGGGTAGAAGACCTCCTTTTTTCGTCTGACATAACAGTAGGTAACCCAATATACATTGAAACCCCAATTGTGTCAAGGCGAGTCCACCCCTCCCCCCTGAGATCAAGCCTCGTGAAGTAAAGGTCCTTATGAGACTATCACATAACAAAATTCCCAGCTACGTCTCCCCCACTGGACAATACCCTTAAAGTACCCACACTCGAATTCTGTAAGAGTGCCCTTCAGGTGGTCGTGTACCCCTCCCATAGATCCTGTCTCAGATGTATAGCCCTAGCTCACTACCCAGTACTGGAGTACAGGACATATCTGTCTACACCCCCATCCGGGAAGAGAAGTAGCAGTAGGTGAGGGAGCTGCAATCAAAACTGGTAACAGTTAACAAGAAAAGTGAACCTGTCTGTGGCCTCCAGGCCCGATCACGTCCCATACGTCCGTCACCTCGTCGGCTGTACAGTCAATTTGGACCCACTGTGGCTGCTCAGTCCGGCGATGATTGGCGTCTCCCTCCCGTTGCTTGTCTGGGTGACCTGTCTCGCCTGCGGTAATCCCTCGGTGGCGGTGAGATCGTGCCTGCGTTTCTGTTTACCGATCTGGATCGTCTGTTCACTCGGGGAGATCTTGATCTTCGCCGGCGTGGTGATCGTTGACTCCTAGGATGGTGAGTAGTCGGATGCAAAATCGTTTCCAGCGCTGTAGACGCCTCCTCAGGTGTTTTATATAGAGACATGGAACCATCAGCATGGAATACCCGTAAAGTGGCCGGGTACTGGAGTTGAAATCTGCAGTTCGCTTTGAATAGGGATGTGCAGATGGCGCTGAACGCCCTTCTGCGTTTCGCCACTTCCACGGAAAAGTCCTCAAAGATTAGGAGGCGCATTCCCTGTATTATTAGCGGTTGCTGTAAGCGCCGGTAAGCTTGCAAAACTTCGACCTTGTCATTGAAGTCCAAGAATCGTAATATTACTTGTCTAGGGCGGTTTGCTGGTGTCGCCCTGTTACCTTTTGCAGAAGGAGGTGGTGGCCCTATCCTGTGAGCCCGTTCCACCCTGCATGGATGGGATAGTGTTAATGCTTTAGGTAAGTCCTGTTCACAAAACTTCTGTAGATCCTGTGGCAAGATAGATTCCAGGACCCCCACGATCCTAAGATTGTTTCTTCTGGACCGATTTTCAAGGTCTTCCAACTTTTCAGACACTCTGACCAGCTCAGCTTCGACAGTGTTTAAGCGCCTTTCTGAGGTATTCTCTCCATCTTCCAAGTGAGATACCCTTTGCTCCACCTCTAGAATTCTGTGTGAATGGCCCCTTACTTCTAGATGTAAGCTTTGCAGTGCAGTCTTCAACACCTCCTCCACAATATGTTGGACAGTAGGTACCATACGTGCAGCCACTTCAGTTGCCAGCAAGGCATAATTAATATTAAACTGCCCATCCTGTGCTGCCTGGTGGGTAGGTGGGATAATCTGAGTGGGGTGGTCGTCCAAGATATGGGGCATGCATGGTAAAGCTGTTCTTGTGGGGGGAGAAGGGGAAGGCAGGGGCTCCTGCGTGCCTACCTCCATAGCAGCTTCTCCCGACACTGTATGTGGCGCAGGTTGAGGAGCGGCTGTATTTTGGGGAACCTCCGTTTCTCCTGGGCTCCCCTTACTGCGTCCCTGCATCTCTATTACTGCGGTGCTGGGTTCTCCGTCCTCCTCCCTGCCTTCCTGGTTGGCGCGCGCGGCCGCCATTTTAGATGAGGCGCGCTGTTGGTCCGGAGCAGCCGGTGCAGATGGCTGCTGTGGAGGCCGACCGCTGCGCTGCACGAACCGATCCATCGTCGCGTCTCCTGTGGACATTCAGGTGCCCCCTCCGTTAGATTTGCCTGGCGTGGGGCCGGTATGTAGCCGATAACTGGCGGGGGTAGCGGGAGCTCGCCTCAGGCGCCTGCTACATCAGACGCGCCGGAACCGGAAGTCCGTGGCACTTTTAATGTCTCCAAGACCCAGAGGGCTTAAAGGGGTACTCCGGTGGAAAACCTTTTTTCTTTTAAATCAACTGGTGTCAGAAAGTTAAACATATTTGTATATTACTTCTATTAAAAAATCTTAATCCTTCCAGTACTTATTAGCTGCTGAATGCTACAGAGGAAATTCCTTTCTTTTTGGAACACTGATGACATCACGAGCACAGTGCTCTCTACTGACATCTTTGTCCATTTTAGCAATCATGCATAGCAGATGTATGCTAAGGGCAGCATGGTGGCTCAGAGGTTAGCACTGCTGTCTTGCAGTGCTGGGGACTTGAGTTCAAATCCCACTAAGGACAACATTAAATAAAGCGTTATTATTATTATAACAACGTCAGCAGAGAGAACTGTGCTCGTGATGTCATCAGAGAGAATTCCAAAAAGAAAAGAATTTCCTCTGTATTATTCAGCAGCTAATAAGTACAGGAAGGATTAAGATTTTTTAATAGAAGTAATTTACAAATATGTTTAACTTTTTGCCACCAGTTGATTTAAAAGAAAAAAGGTTTTCATCGGAGTACCCCTTTAAAAGGGGTACTCCGGTGGAAAACCTTTTTTATTTTTTAAATCAACTGGTGCCAGAAAGTTAAACAGATTTGTAAATGATATCAAATATAAAAAATTGGGGTATGTGCAGCTCACAGAATAAATTAGTTGAGGCTATATGGAATGTACTTACACCAAAAAAAGGACAAATGTAAAATAATTTGTAGAAAGAAGAAGGTACCAAAAGCCTCTAGACTAATACCATAAATGGTAAATGATGATTAATTAAAATGAAATCGGACTGTGCTTCACTTTAAATGATGAAAAATAATTTAATTGTAAAATAATTATGTAAAAATGAGACATTAATATAAAACATAAATGAAGGACATAAATTAATACCTCCTTACACAGGGCCCTTGTGGGGAGGTGATATGAAATAATATAAAAGCAATAAAACATTAAAATCCGCTTATATAGTGAGATCTTCCACTAATCCGCCATTGTATAAACCGGCATAGTTCCCTTTTTATAAGCTGCACTCCGTATTCATATATGTTGTAGAATTTCAAGATTTTAAAGACAACTCATATAGTTGTATAGTTACCAACTCCCATAGATGGAAAAAAGTTCTTGGTATAATAGTATAGCTGGACGTCCGAGAGGCAGATGACGAGTGCTGTGGAGGCTGTGTCCAGCGCTGGCGGCGACGGGCCCGGTTGCCACAGGCCTAGGAGAAGGTCACGGAGATGGATGGATTACTCCGGAGATGGAGGCAAACTCCGAGGTAGTTGGATCTGCTCCGGGACAAAGCAAAGCCTCGTGGAGGGCCTCTCGGCATCGGACGATAGCAAAGCAGGTAGATACAGCCAGGTGTAGATGCAGGGTATGGTAGAGCTTTGGAGGAGTGGTATCAGAGAGAGGGAGATGCGGTAATCGTGCGGCAATGGTCTCTTGGGGAAAGGGTTGTTTATAAAGTACCCTGAAACGCGTCTAGAGAAAGAGACCATTGCCGCACGATTACCGCAATCCATCAACCGCATCTCCCTCTCTCTGATACCACTCCTCCAAAGCTCCTCCATCTCCGGAGTAATCCATCCATCTCCGTGACCTTCTCCTAGGCCTGTGGCAACCGGGCCCGTCACCGCAAGAGCATGCCAGCGCTGGACACAGCCTCCACAGCACTCGTCATCTGCCTCTCGGACGTCCAGCTATACTATTATACCAAGAACTTTTTTCCATCTATGGGAGTTGGTAACTATACAACTATATGAGTTGTCTTTAAAATCTTGAAATTCTACAACATATATGAATACGGAGTGCAGCTTATAAAAAGGGAACTATGCCGGTTTATACAATGGCGGATTAGCGGAATATCTCGCTATATAAGCGGATTTTAATGTTTTATTGCTTTTATATTATTTCATATCACCTCCCCACAAGGGCCCTGTGTAAGGAGGTATTAATTTATGTCCTTCATTTATGTTTTATATTAATGTCTCATTTTTACATAATTATTTTACAATAAATTATTTTTCATCATTTAAAGTGAAGCACAGTCCGATTTCATTTTAATTAACCATCATGTACCATTTATGGTATTAGTCTAGAGGCTTTTGGTACCTTCTTTCTACAGATTTGTAAATGACCTCTATTAAAAAAAAATCTTAATCCCTACAGTACTTATTAGCTGCTGAATACTACAGAGGAAATTCTTTTCTTTTTGGAAAACAGAGCTCTCTGCTGACATCATGACCACAGTGCTCTCTGCTGACATCTCTGTCCATTTAAATAACTGTCCAGAGTAGGAGAAAATCCCCATAGCAAACATATGCTGCTTTGGACAGTTCCTAAAATGGACAGAGATGTCAGCAGAGAGCACTGTGCTCATGATGTCAGCAGAGAGCTCTGTGTTCCAAAAAGAAAAGAATTTCCTCTGTAGTATTCAGCAGCTAATAAGTACTGGAGGGATTAAGATTTTTTAATAGAAGTAATTTACAAGTTTAACTTTCGGGCACCAGTTGATGAAAAAAAAAAAAAAAGTTTGCCACCGGAGTACCCCTTTAAAAGGGGCAAAATGATAGTAGGTGAAACCAGTTAGGTAACGTAATAAACCTGCATGGGTGCCACCACAATACATTTCCACTCAGTGTCATACCCCTTTAATTTCAATGAGCTAAACGGGGTCATCTAGTGATCCATGTAAACATGATGTGAATGCAGACCAATGTAATTCCTGACAGCGTCTGGGTGCGGCATTGTTCACGTAATCATATGGTTAAGTGATGTTTTCAGTGACGCTTATAAACAGTACAGAACCTCTTTATTAACATATGTTCTCACGGTCCTCCTTTCCAGAGCCTTCCTTAATTTCATTTTATAATGATTCTCAGACCTGTATGGCGGTCGGCATTCCTTTCAGTTAGACAGTGGCCGGAATTCAGGAACGTCCCACCCATCGCAGAAAACGTGGGAGATCAGGGAGCTATGCCTATGGATATTATATCTCAGAACATGGAGTCTCTATAGCTCTGTCCTATGGATGTGTGTAGCCCAGTGTTTCCCAACCAGGGTGCCTTCAGCTGTTGCAAAACTACAACTCCCAGCATTCCCGGACATCCTTTGACACAGAATTAAGGCGCGGCTGCATCCATCTCCCCCTTGCTCCCTAGTTAGGGCCCATATATAGAATCCTAAAATGTATTTTCAGATCAGAACCATTCGGCCCATCTAGTCTGCCCAATATTCTGAATACTACGAATAGTCCCAGGCCATATCTTAGGGTGCATGCACACCACGTTTTTTGCAATACAGTTCCCGCATTTTGATGAAAAACGGATTCCTCAAAACCGGACTAAACTGTATTAAAAAAAAGACGTGTGTACAAATTTCAACCTGTATATGGTTTGAAAAATGATGTTTGGGTGAATCTGTTTTTTTTTTTTTCTTTTTTAAGAAAAAAAACGTATATGTTTAACTTTCCACTCCATTTTTAATAAACTTTCACTTGTTTGATTGAAATTCGAAGAAAAAAAGAAAAACTATACAGTTTTTCACCCGGACCAAAAAACGTGGTAGTCTACGGTGTTGGGTACAGGGAAAAACCGGACAAAACCCGTATTGGATGCAAAACGGACTAAATCGGATGATGCGTTTGACATACAGTTTACAATGTTAATTTAATACATACGGTTTTCTATACGGTTCCATACGTTTTTTTACTTGAAACCGTATACGGGAACTGTATAACAAAAACGTGGTGTGCATGCAGCCTTATGCCTATCTTATATAAAGGATAGCCTTATGCTTATCCCATGGATGTGTTCACTGTATTTGCAGCGACCACTTCTGCAGGAAGGCTATTCCATCTATCCCCCCCCCCCCCCATCTGTTTATCGTAATTGTATATAATCCCTATGTTATATATGTAAGAGTGTTATACCTTTAAGACTGTTTACCATGTGATTGTTACCCAGAAGGTATACGTGACCAGGTGACCAATGGGATCCCACCAGAGTCTCCCCTATATAAGCCCTGGTGGAGCCTCTGCTCTTAGTCTTTGAGGTCCAGCCAAGTTTTGCCTAAGGAGTGTGTCCGGAGTCATAGGAGGCCTCAAGTCCAGTCTGCAGCCACAAGCTACAAACCTGCAAGTAACCACAGTCAGTGTCTTGTCAGTCAAGTCAAAGTGGTCTGCACTAAATTGTCCCGTTCTACTACAAGTCCCGGCAAGCCCTTAAGGTCTCTGAAGTCACTGGTCACCTCCGTTGGCCTGGCTGAACTGTATAGACTGTTACACCTGTCACTCAGTAAAGCTACTGTGGCATCAGAGTCATTATTGCCCCCGTGTTAATGCCACCTGCCCCTAGAGTAATTCTATCTGCCCTGCATCACACCCCATACCACAGTAGTTTCTGTTATATTAAATATGCTCTCCTCCTTTATCGTGTGGATTCCCTTTACGTGTATAAAAGTTTCCATCATATCCCCTCAGTCTCGTCTTTCTTCTTAACATGTTAAGATCCTTTAACCTTTCCTGGTAACCCATAAGCACTTCCCTCTCTACTGCTAATACCTCTCCCTATACACCAAGCATTTTGCTAGCATTTTCGGCTGCTCTAGGACATTGAGGGAGATTTATCAAAACCTGTTCAGAGGAAAAGTTGCCCATAGCAACCAATCAGATCGCTTCTTTCATTTTTAACAAGGCCTCTGCAAAATGAAAAGCAGCAATCTGATTGGTTGCTATGGGCAACTTTTCCTCTGAACAGGTTTTGATAAATCTCCCCGATTGTCGGCCCAACTTTAAGCCTTCTGAAATATGAACCCTAAATCCATTTCCTCAGATACTGAAGTTAGGACTGTATCACATATTCTATCTTCTGCCTTTGGGTTTTTACACCCGGGTGCATTCTCCACATTAAATGTCCGTGTCCAGAGTTCTGACCCTTATTTTTAGTTTGCCCAAATCTTTTTACATTTGGCATCTCTCTCCAGGAACATCATCCCTGCTACAAATCACACTACGAAAACTTCTGAAGATAGTCCAAGCAGAAATTCCTTCTACAGTGGGGGCCACCGAAATCCATTGGCACTAGATTGATATCAATGCATTCCGCTAAAAGAACAAACGCGTGAGGAAGCGGAAAACTCATTTACGCCACCGTTTTCTTTAGCGGCGTGATCTTGGAGTGTAATTCCGCATGTGAATGGGCCCTTACTGTTTTACAGCAGATGTTTTCGCGAGTAAATATTTCACCCAGTTAAGTACTGCAAACATTTTATTTTTTTTTACAATTAAAAAGCCAGCACATAAAGACAAAATATTTTAAAAGTTTGTAAACATAACCTCAACAAGGAAAGTAACATTAATTGTTTGGCAACGAAAACATTCGGTGATCACCCCCTGGACAAGTGTCCAAATGTAATGCCAGATAAAAACAGACTGAAGTCCTAATGCCCGGTAATTCAGACAAATCAGATTTGTCCGCAGAAAGCTACCCGATCAAAGGTTCTTAAATATTTCGGATTTGTCCTTTACTTTTTAAAATGCTTAAAGATTGCAGAACAATTTTGTATGCATCAGAAAAGGTTTGGAACTTCTACCCCCCCCCCCCCCCCCCCCCAAGCGTACAGCTCGCTAGATTCCGCTGTGTGGACAGTTCAGCTGAATCCCATTGAAATCAATTCAGCCGTGTGAACATAATGTTAAAGGGGTACTCCACTGAATTATTATAATTTTTTTTTTTTTTAAACAACTGGTGCCAGAAAGTTAAAAACAGATTTGTAAATTACTTCTATATAAAATTTTTAACCATTCCAGTACTTAGGTGCTGTATGCTCCCCAGGAAGTTCTTTTTTGTTTTGAATTTCTTTTCTGTCTGACCAGTGTGCTCTCTGAACAATTCCTGACATGGACAGAAGTGTCAGCAGAGTAGGAGCAAATCCCCATAGGAAACCTCTCCAGCTCTGGATAGTTCCTGACATGGACAGAGGTGTCAGCAGAGAGCACTGTGGTCAGACAGAAAGGAAATTCAAAAAAATAAAATAACTTCCTGTGGATCATATAGCAGCTGATAAGTACTGGAAGGATTAAGATTTTTTAATAGAAGTAATTTATAAAATGTGTTTAAGTTTCTGGCACCAGTTGATTAAAAAAAAAAAAAAAAAAAAAAAAAAAAAAGTTTCCCAGTGGAGTACCCCTTTAAACTACTTTGTGATGTCTCCAGTAAAGCTCGATCCCAGTGATCAAAACCCTGTAGCGAAACTACAATCCCTATTATGTCCTGCGGACCATACTGTACTGTCGCAACAGCTTGGACACCGCTGCTTAGCCCTTTAAAACTGCTGCAACCGTGATGTGAAAGGGAACAGAGAAACTTAAAGATTCTGGAAAACGTTTAAAATTTTAAAATGAACATTAGATCATAAAATGGCACATAACTTAAAATCAGCAGCTTGTTTGATCACGGATAAGACCTGTAGGGGAGATGTGGAGCTACATTAGTAATGCACATAAAGCAGAGGAGCCTATAGATTACGGGGACGTAGGGTAGTTTGGAATAGACTTTTTCCTCCTGACTGTATATATGTTATGTTCATTTCTTTAGGTGTGACCTGCATGTACACAAAGCTCCCCGCAGGCTCCATATCACCCAGGAAAAAACGCAGGTATCCTTCGGGAACACTCTCCTCGTGTTTACGAGAGCTTTCAAGGAAGTTTCCTGCTCCGCTGAGCACGTATCCAATGCCGCTGTCGTCCTGAAGGTACTGAGAAAAAAGCAGAACAGTCATCATGTTGTGGTCATCATACACATAAACCAGTGGTCTCCAAACTGTAGACCTCCAGCTGTTGCAAAACTACAACTTCCAGCATGCCCAGACAGCCAATGGTTGGAGTTGTAGTTTTGCAACAGCTGGAGGTCCACAGTTTGGGACCACTGACAGAAACAACTTTAGTTGTAAATACTTAATTGAGAAATTTGGAGTGGCCCTTATTACTGAGAGCACCAAATATAGGACCCACCATGTTTATACATTACATGGACAATTCAACTATTTTAATGGGCACCATGCAATACTTTATATTGTGGGGGCACTGCAATGAAATTAAAATTTTAATATATATATATATATATTTTATTCTTTTATTTTTTTGCATATATTCATCAGTGTTGAGGGTTGGCCAATGTCACTGTATACATCTACCATAGTAGTGCACCCATATTCCTGTATTCTAATTGTTACACATCGGCTATCTGGTGTAGGATTCTATTATGGCACTTGTAGTCCGCTGCAGGCATCCCCCATTGTATGCATTTTTATGCTGGGGATCGTCCCTAGCAACAGACAAGGGCAGGATCTGCTCCCCCTGTATAAATGCACAACTACATTTTGGGGTTAAGCACCTCCAGCCATTTGAGACCACGTCTTAGTAGTTGTTTAAAATTTATAGTTTGAGGTGTGTAAACTCCATATGTAATGCACCTTGAACCCTTTCTAGGCAGTATTAAAAGGGGTTATCCCAGGCAAAAAAAATTTTTTATACATCAACTGGCTCCAGAAAGTTAAACAAACAGATTTGTAAATTACTTCTATAAAAAAATATTAATCCTTTCAGTACATATGAGCTTCTGAAGTAGAGTTCTTTTCTGTCTAAGTGCTCTCTGATGACACGTGTCTCGGGAACCGCCCAGTTTAGAAGGTTTACTATGGGGATTTGTTTCTAAACTGGGTGGTTCCCGAGACACGTGTCATCAGAGAGCACTTAGACAGAAGAGAACAACCTTAACTTCAGAAGCTCATAAGTACTGAAAGGATTAAGATTTTTTTTAATAGAAGTCATTTACAAAACTGTAACTTTCTGGAGCCAGTTTATATATAAAAAAATAAAAAATAAAAAAAATAAAAAAAAGGTTTTTCCTGGATAACCCCTTTAAGTCTATGCTCCTATAGCAGGACAATTTATGGCCCATCTAAGTGTGAATTCTCCACATCTATTGTCTTAACCCCTGCATATTTGTGAGATGTAACCTGTGTCTTCTGCTTGTGAGCTCAGATTTGCTTTTGATTTGAAATAAGGAGGAATCCTGAAAGCTTCTCTACAAAATGCTGTTAGTCCAATAAAAAAGGTATTACAGGATACTGCAACATTTTATGATTTTGCATCTGCATTACTGGACTAATATGGCTACTCAAATATATAGTAACCCCCCGACCTACGATGGCCCCGACATATGATAAAATCGACATACGATGCTTTTATATGTCGGGGCCATCGCATTAACTGCTATGCGACAGCGCAAAATGCTTAAGCTGCTGCCAGATAGCAGTTTAAGCATCCCTGGCAGGTTCACTTACCTATTCCCGCTGCTCCGGGTCCACTTCGCGATCCTCCGGTGTCTTGTGCATCTTCTCCAGGGTCCGGGCCTCGCTTTCCGGCGTCGTTATTACGTCACTACGCACGCCGCGCCGGCGCAGCAGCGTAATAACGTCACCAGAAAGCAAGGCCTGGACCCTGCAGAAGAAGCCGGAGGATCGCGAAGAAGACACAGGAGCAGCGGGACAGCATCGGGAGCCCCTGGGACAGCATCGGGAGCGGTGAGGACCTGGTCCGGAGCGGCGGGGACAGGCGAGTACAGCTTCCTATACTTTACATTGCACGGATCCCTCAACATACGATGGATTCCACAAATGATGGGTCGTTTGGAATGAATTACCATTGTATGTTGAGGGACCACTGTGTGTGTGTATATATATATATATATATATATATATATATATATATATATATTTATTTATTTATTTTTATATTTTTTTTTTCTTCTTAATGGGCCCTTCTAATATGAAAGGATTGTCCAAAGCATAAAAAAAACAGTGTGTAGGCATTATTTTTGGATGTCAAACACAAAAACACTTACCTGCATATTGTGATCATGTCCACTAAGATAAGCAGTCACGTTGTACTTCTTTAGCAGAGGCTCGACATGGTGAAGGAGGCAGGTGGTAGGCCCGTGCTCTGCTATTGACCACACAGGGTAGTGCCCGACCACTAGCAAGTATTCATCCTTAGAGCTCTGCAGTTTCTCCATCAGCCAGTCTAGTTGTTCCTCTGCCAACCTGGGATTTGCTGCCTCCAACGGCTGACCGCCCAGAAAGTCGTCGGAGTTCCCACACAAGGTTATGGTGTCAAGCATCAGAAGTTTCACAGACACATTGGTGTTTGGGATGTTGAAGGACTGATCATAGTACAAATGTGGAAATTTCCTGTATGGAGGGAGGCGGGGGTTAATTAATAGCATAATCCTAAATTCTGATTGTTATCCCCCCCTCAAACATGCCTTAATTACATCAGGAAAAATAAAAAAAAGGGAATTTTTTTTTAATAAAAATATGTAACCAAGCTTAGAGTGCATTCACACCACGTTTTGTTCATATGGGGACCTGATCCGGGGGCTCCTGTATCCCAGCCGGACCCGGCCCAGATCTCATTCATTTGAATGAGCCGGCTGGAGTCAGATAGTGACTCCGGTCGGCTCATTTTTTGCACTGTATCCGGGTTCGTTGCCAGACTGAAAAGGGGTAAAGGGGTACTCCACTGGCCAGCATTCGGAACATTTATGTTCCGAACGCTGTGTGCGTGCTGCGGGGGTCAGCCATGCTCCCTTGTGACGTCAGGCCTCGTCCCCTCAATGCAAGTCTATGGGAGGATGTGGTGGCAGTCACGCCCTCTCCCATAGACTTGCATTGAGGGGGCGTGGCCAACCCCCGCAGCGAGCACACAGCGTTTGAAACTTAAAAATGTTCCAAACGCTGGCCAGTGGAGTACTAAGGTGCAGGACAATTTATCTCCTATCCAAAAGGATAAAGGGGGTCTGAATGCTGGGCCCCCCTACGTGCATATTTATGGAAGAGTCGGAGATAGAGCATTCATGTATCTCAGGCTTCAATATATAGATATATGGAGGAGGTGTGTCAGCCATCGCTTCGTGCTGGGGTTGACAGTCTCCATACACAAAGCAGAGATCACGCCCTGCACGAGGAGGTCGGGGGGCTGTGCAGGAGATCGCGAGGGGTTCCAGCGGTTGGACCCCCCCACGTTTAGACTCTTATAAAAAATTGTCCTGCACCATACTACTCTTTAATAATAAAGAAAATACAATGACGACACGAAAAATGAACGGGTAGTATTGTTAGCATTACCAGCGAGAAGACACATTGGAGTAAGCAATCTGAGCTGTGATGTTTCCTTTGTGGTCGTGGTTGCCACCGACAACATACCAAGGGATGGGGAGAAGCGACTCTGCATCAAACACATTCTCAAATGTTTTCTGAATGGGGAATAAAATTACACACAGGGGTTAGTACTGACAAATCCATATACAAGCTCAGTGTTCACCAACCAGGGTGCCTCCAGCTGTTGCAAAACCACAACACCCAGAACGCCCGGACAGCCTTCGGCTGTCCGGGCGTGCTGGGTGTTGTGGTTTTGCAACAGCTGGAGGCACCCTGGTTGGTGAACACTGGTGTAGCTTCTGATTGCTGTCATATGGAATAGTGAGACACTGAAGCACAAAGTTCGTTAAAACCTTTCATTATATATTGGTTAAAACTTTATTTATGAAAGAATAGAAAACTTTAAAAAGTCACTTTAACTACTTTGTTTTCCTCATCAAGATAAAGTTGATTTCAGAATTCTGCTGGTTTCCTTTTCCTATAGCGCAGTGCATTGTGGGAGTTTAGATGACATTTAGAGATGCGCTGTTAGGTCACATGCCTGTTAGTGGATTGCAGTTAAACTGAACCCAAATGGGCAATATCAGAATCAAAATTTATTTTTATTTTTTAATCATTTAAAGTTTTTTTTTTTAAGTTTTAAGTATAATAAAACAAAACATGGCAAAACAGTAAAGCACACCATGGGGATGGCACGCACGCCGTCTAAGGAACAAATTGTCAAAAAACTTTTATAGGTTGTACATCTTGGAAAACCCATTAACCTTTTTATATACTTCATAAAAAAAAACCAAAAAAACAATGAAATCATGGCATATAAAAGAAGACCACTAGGGGTCCCCATACCATCTAGAACATAATCCTGTCTGGCTGCAGCATCATCTTTGTCCCAGATGAAGCACAGGCTGGGACAAATTCCAGGAAGTGAGGGCGGAACTAGCACTCCTCTGTGCTCACTCCTGTCCTGTCAGACTACAGCATGAAAAGGGGTTAGAGAGCAGCCTGCAATGATGGGATAAAGAGACCCAGCACAGCAGACTCAGGGAGGAAGTGAATGCATGGCTTGCCATGGACACGCCCCTTCCTGAGCAGTGAGTGAGCAGCATAAAGGGATTTGTGAGCAAAATATCCAAAATAGACACTTGTGGCGTGTGAGGGTGCAATGTAGGGCAGAGGTTGTAACCCTGGGGGCAGATGTTATTAACCCCTTCTTGTAGTGACGCCATGGCGTGGTTTAGCCTTAACCACCCAAAAAAGGTAATACCGCTGGTCCTGGGCTAGGCACGGGGGCAATGAAGACACCGATGCCAATTTACGGACAAAAAGTAGCTTTACTGAGGGTAGACCGGTGATACAGTCTATACAGTACAGCCAATATCCCAAGGAGGTGACCAGTGACACTGGGGGACCTCGCAGGCTTGCTGGGACTTGCAGTAGGTAAAGACACTTTAGTGCAGGCCACGGTGACTATATAGAAGACTTGACAATTGACATGAAGATGACTTTGGCTGACTTTGCGGTTGCAGACTTTAGGCTTCCATTGCTCTGGACACAGACGACAGTTCGAAATACAGTTGTCCAGCCCAGTTCTATTTACCACCAGTAATACATTTTGTTTCTTTACCTGAAATCGGTAGTCTTCCACATCCTGCACACCGTCATAGTAGAAGTTGTCACCCACAGACACAATAAAGTCAGCGCCCCACTTGGATACAGTATTGGCGAGCTCGGCTGCGACCAGCGTTTCTTGCTTGGTGTAGTATGGGGGAAGCGGCAGTCCACCCCAGTCACCAATGACAGCAAAGCGTAGAGAGGGAGTACTGTCCTTTATGGGGTTTGAGAGGGTCATCATATTAATACAGGGCAGGAGAGTCCAGAGGACAACAAGCTTCTCCATTTTGGACCTGTGTGGAAAGAAGAGACAAAATAGAACATTTCTAGCATTTATGCAAAAGAGCTCATTTTTAAATACCATTAGTTAGCTACAGAATAAGACTGTTGAGACCCAATTAGCTCCTAGCAGGCTATAACTCCCCCTCCCCCTTATTACAATAATTAATTAAATAATAACTGACACAACAACAATTCAACTTTTCCGTGGGTGGGGATCGGCCACAGCTTTATTTATAAAATTACTTATATAAATAACATTTTAACTGTAACAAAGACACCGATTGGCTTCTTACCAACCCGAGAGGTGCTGCCACACCGTCCTGTGTGGAGGTCTACCCCGGGTTGACCCCGCTTTCACCGTCTTCTTACCGCCAAGCTGTGACTTACAATAAACAGAGATACAAAAAAGGGAGGGAGGGCAAAACTCCGGGTCCTGGGCAGATTGAGGGGGAAGGGAGGCACCACAGCTATAAATACCCAGGGGAGGGCCCCTGAAAGCCCGGGAAACTATTAAACCCCTGATTGGTGCACTCCTTCCCCCCCCACCCATGGGACATACCACTATAGTTACCAACAAGTTTTTACAGGCGGGGGAGGGGGCTAAAAACCTTGCCTGTATATTTCTTAACCCCTTAACTGCTCACCAGTCAGGGGGCAAGCTAGTTATGCACAGCTTGCCCCTCCAAATACTGTGCAGTTGTATCTAAGCATATCATGAGTGATATTACCACCCATCATGTAATCTTATTGAAGATCATTTGGGGGAATGCCTTTACCAGAAAAGTGGTGGGAAAAAAAAAAAGTAGCAAATTTCTGCGCAAAGTTCTCAATTTGTTTTCAAAACACAAAAATTGACTTTGTTTTGCCAAAATTACATAAAACCCATTGACAAAAAAGAGAAGAACAGGTACATGTGTCCCACCTCAGCCGCCAATTGGCTGAGCAGCAGTGTGACGTATTGTCGGCAGCTTCGGGAAGCGAAGTTCAGCACCGAGATCGGGCGCCAAGATACCGGAGGCTACAAAAGGAGACACAGCCTGGGCACTTTTTTTTTTTTTAAATTTGCTTAATAAGACCTAATGTCATCTAGGGGTTCATGTACGCCTTTGTTTCGGAGTTGACACACTAGGATGTAAATGTATGCCCTGGAATGTTAAACGATTATGTAGTGAGCACAAGAGCTGCACTCGCTTCATAGGGTCAGTATCAGTGGCCAGACACTCCCTGCGAATGAGGCTCTGCCCGTCATTAACCCTTTAGACCCAATGATTAATGCCGATCACGGCATCTAAAGTATTAAGTCACAGATTCATGAAGCTCATCGGTTAGGGTGTCTTTGGCCAACAGCTATGCAGGACGCATGGCCACCTTTATTCCATTGGGTAAACAACAATCTGCACCAACACTAGTTTGTACCAGTATCATTGTTATGCTTTCTAGTTGAGTTTTCTGGTAATACACCGGCCACTTCTCAGTGCACCCAGCCCCATTGTTTATCATCGCACCCAGTCACATGACGCTAGGGCAGCAGAATTCTTATCGGTCAGCTTAAACACTGACACATGACTACGTGTTTAGCTAGTTTTCAACAAGTCCTCCTTGGTCAAATACCATTTTAGGAGGAGGGGCAGGGGGGGGGGGGGGGATCTACCATCACTCCATTCCATGGGGGGCATTTATCCTTGGCTTTACACCACTTCAATGCTTTAAAATGTCCCTACAAATTTTGCGCAATTTATTTGCGCAAATTCAATTTAGAAGTTTTTTTTTTGCACAAAGCCTACACCATCTAATAGGACACGCACAAAAGGGTCAGATGCTGGAGCACAAAGCTTAAATCTATCTCTGCAGCTCACTGGTTTCTATAATTGAGCGAGATTGATCAAGTCCCATGCACCTTTTTAGTAAATTTTAAGCAACTGTGCAAACAATACACAAAGCAAACTGGGGTAAAATCTTTGCTACCTTACACCAACATTATTGTTAATATGACTGTTGAGACCCAATTAGCTCCTAGCAGGCTATAACTACCCCTCCCCCTTATTACAATAATTAATTAAATAATAACTGACACAACAACAATTCAACTTTTCCGTGGGTGGGGATCGGCCACAGCTTTATTTATAAAATTATTTATATAAATAACAATTTAATTGTAACAAAGACACCGATTGGCTTCTTGCCAACCCGAGAGGTGCTGCCACACTATCCTGTGTGGAGGTCTACCCCGGATTGACCCCGCTTTCACCGTCTTCTTACCTCCAGGCTGTGACTTACAATAAACACAGATACAAAAAAGGGAGGGAGGGCAAAACTCCGGGTCCTGGGTAGATTGAGGGGGGAAGGGAGGCACCACAGCTATAAATACCCAGGGGAGGGCCCCTGAAAGCCCGGGAAACTATTACACCCCTGATTGGTGCACTCCTTCCCCCCCACCCATGGGACATACCCCTATAGTTACCAACAGGTTTTACAGGCGGGGGAGGGCTCTAAAAACCTTGCCTGTACATTTCTTAACCCCTTAACTGCTCACCAGTCAGGGGGCAAGCTAGTTATGCACAGCTTGCCCCTCCAGTCCCCCCATGTTGTAAAAATTGTTCTAGTCTTAGCAAATGAAGACTATAACTAGGTGCTATGGACCGGCACCTCCAGCTGGTCAGGGGGAGCTCACGGCAACAAGACTATGCATAAACCACCTTTTAAGATGGGAAGGAAATACCTGCAGAAGATTACTACACCCAAAACAGATTGGAGGAGGGAAGTTGAAGCTTTGCATTTTTTCCTTTGAAGTACTACAAACACCAGAAGCAAACAAAGGTGCAATGTAATACAAATGCGCATTACACCCCCTACACTATGTCAGTAGATCCCACCCATAACCCATTGTTTTACACATATAGAGCCACAATAGGAATTGCAAAAATGTTAACATAGAAGTAAAAAAGTTATTTCCCCAAAGTTGCCCCTTAGCTGAACACTATTCCACCTGAACTCCCGAAACACATTCGATTAGGGTTGGCTGATCCCATCAATGGGTCTGGATGGCCATATCATGAATATAAGGGGATGTTTTTACTTTCTGTCAATGGCAAATATCAAGCGTAATTATTAAGGGGTCACCTGGTCACTAGTGCCTCCTGGGTAACAACACATGGTATAACAATTAAAGAAACAGTACATTATTAATATCACAACTTATATACACAGGGGAAAATACATAAAGGGGGCCCTGGGGACATGGAGAGACTCTGCCTGACAGGGCAGGAGAAGTACGGGGAAACACCATTCGGTACTTGGCCACCACACTTCAGTTCTCAGGGGAGATAAGCCACCTCCAGAGGAGTCTGGCATCCGGTTATTCCCATATAAATGCATATAATGTCTCCGCTGTCTCGTGGACACAGCTTCACATCAAGTTTATACCGAATCTCAAGGAAAGACGCGCTGGTTGCTTAACTGATGTAATCTTTACTGAGATATAATGAAAGTGCGGTAAAATCACAGGCTTTGGTATTTATCAGATTTGCAGTCTGTATTAGCTTTAAGAAGTCCTGTGGATCTGGTCACTGTGGTTGCTGGAGCTGGAATGAATGAGACATGCCGGAGCTAGCCCTATGTTTTAGAGAGAAGGCCCGCCTCTAGGCTTCAAGAAAATGGAGGGTCTTAAAGGAACAGACCCTGCTGAGTGCCAAGCATGTAAAATACATTGCGAAGGCAGCACACTCCCCACCTGGCATACTTTTTGTTATGCCACTAACCCTTGGACAGGAGTAAAACTACTTCAGAAATTGGTCTTGCATACACTTTGGGAATGCCCTGTCTAACAATCCTAACTTCAACCTTTCTAACTCTAGCATCACTACTAGGATCAGTCCCCACAATGAGTCCAATAGGCCACTCGTTCCTGTGGGCCTGAGAGTCTTTCAGTAAGACAATGTCTCCAACTTGTAAATTGGGCTTGTCATCTTGCCATTTCTTGCGTGGCTGGAGTGTCACCAGGTGTTCCTGTCTCCATCTCTTCCAGAAAATGTCCGCAAGACTTTGAACTTGTTTCCATTGCTTGGTGTACAAGTCCTTGAGGTCAAAGTCTCCTGTGGGGGCTGTCACTGGTTCCATCTTCTGAGTCAACAGCATTGCAGGTGTCAAGACTGCCGGCATCTCCGGATCTGTGGACACTGGAACCAAAGGTCTGGCGTTCATAATGGCCATGACTTCAGCCAATAGCGTAGTCAAAGCTTCATGTGTGAGGCGAGTAGACCCAACCTTCAGGAGCATGGCATCCAGAATGCGACGAGCTACTCCTATCATCCTCTCCCAGGCTCCTCCCATATGCGATGCGTGAGGAGGATTAAAAGTCCAAGTGCATCCTTGGTTTTGAAGATAGGAACCTGTTTCAGAGTCTGTAGAAATGATCTTCAACTCTTTGCAAGCCCCAATAAAGTTTGTGCCACGGTCTGAACGAATCAATTTTGCTGGTCCTCGGATAGAGAAGAATCTTCTCAAGGCATTGATGAAACTTGAAGTGGATAAAGATTCAATCACTTCAATGTGAACTGCTCTGGTACTCAGGCAGGAGAACAGAACAGCCCAACGTTTACTCTCGGCACTGCCTCCTCTGGTCTTGCGAGAAGAGATGTTCCAAGGGCCAAAAACGTCTAGACCTACGTGAGTGAATGGAGGATCTGAAGAAAGTCTGTCCGCAGGTAAGTTTGACATCTTCTGAACTTCAAGTTTCCCTCTAATCTTCTTGCAGGTCACGCATTTGCTGATCACACTGGAGACTAGTCTCTTACCTCCTATGATCCACAACCCTGCTGACCGTACCGCTCCTTCAGTGAAGTGTCGACCTTGATGTGCGACTTGCTCGTGATAATGTCTTACCAGAAGAAGAGCGATGTGATGATTTTTGGGTATGATGAAGGGATGTCTCTCTTGGATAGTTGTATCTGCTGCCGACAAGCGACCTCCAATTCTTAACACTCCATCTTCGTCGAGGATAGGGTTCAACTTCTTTAGCGTATTGTGTCGAGAAATCTCTTCCTTTTTCATAAGGCTTTGGATTTCTTCTTTAAAGACTTCCTGCTGGATGCATCTGATGATCGTGACCTTGGCTTGTTCAAGGTGGTCATTGCTATGCTGATCAGTATTGGTAGCTCTGCAGGAGGATCTGGCTAGACAGATAAGTTTTCCGATTGCACGGGTCAGCGACTTCCAGCTAGAAAACCTTTCAAATCTATGAGCGCCCAGACTGTCTCTTGTAACTATAGTCCTACAAACTGTCACTTGAGGTCTTACCTCTTTGTCTTGATCTGGTTCTATGAGCTGAAAGGTCTCTACCTGAGTATTTTCTTTGGTTTCTGGTTTACGAAGAAAGGATGGACCTACAAACCAGTTAGTTTGCTTGAGCGCAGCGGCTGGCACTAGTCTTGTCCCATGATCAGCGGGGTTCTTGTCAGTGCTGATGTAATGCCACTGTTCTGGACTTGTAGACTTTCTGATACGTGTCACTCTGTTGGCCACGTATGTATAAAATCTTCTTGAAGCATTGTGAATATATCCTAACACAATCTTGCTGTCTGTATAAAAGTTCATTGCATGGATCTCGATGTCCAGTTCTGTTGTAATCATGTCTGCCATTTCTACAGCTAAGACAGCAGCACAAAGTTCTAGACGTGGGACAGTGTGAGCCGGTCTGGGAGCCAGCTTAGATTTTCCCATGAGGAACCCGACATGGCTTTGTCCCTCAGTGTCTATTACCCTAAGGTAGGCGACAGATGCGATAGCCATAGTGGAGGCGTCAGAGAATATGCATATTTCTCTTCTCTTTGTAGCAGACAAGGAAACAGATACGTATGGTCTAGGGATGTTGAGTTGTTCAAGCTCTAACAATGAGTCTTTCCACAACTTCCACTGCATTTCCTTCTCTTCAGGTAGAGGTATGTCCCAGTCACTTTGTTCTTGCTCAGTAGTGATCTGTCTCAAAAGAGCTTTGCCTTGCATGATGATGGGTGCTACGAACCCCAGGGGGTCGTAAAGACTGTTGACTGTAGATAGGACACCTCTTTTTGTGAATGGCTTCTCTTCTCTGGAGACCCTGAAGGTGAAACTGTCAGTCTTCAGGTCCCAACTAATCCCAAGACTTCTTTGCAAGGGTGGTGATTCTGTTCCTAGATCCAAGTCTTTGAGGTCTTTAGCACGGTCTTCCATTGGAAATGCTTCCATGACTCTGTTGCTGTTGGAAGCTACCTTGTTCAGTCTTATGTTGGATTCTGCCAACATTTCTCTTGTACTTTTCAGGACGTTGATAGCTTCTTCGTTGCTGGAGAAAGAAGCAAGTCCATCATCTACGCAGAAGTTCTTCATGACGAACTGTGTGGCTTCTTGACCATGTCTTTCACCTTGTTGTGCTGCTCGTCTCAGGTTGTAGATAGCTACAGCTGGAGAAGGGCTGTTTCCAAACACATGTACCTTCATCCTGTACTCTGTGATTTCTTTGTTAAAGTCATTGTCTGCATACCACAGGAACCTTAAGTAGTCTCTGTGATCTTCACGAACAAGGAAACAGTAGAACATCTGTTGTACGTCTGCTGTCACTGCTACGAGTTCTTTTCTGAACCTGATGAGTACTCCAAGGAGTGTATTGTTCAGGTCAGGTCCGCTGAGAAGGACATCATTTAGTGAGAGGCCTTTGTGCTTCGCACTAGAGTCAAATACTACCCGTATCTGGCCTGGTTTCTGAGGATGGTACACCCCAAATATTGGTAAGTACCAGTGTTCTTGGTTCTCTTGTAGTGGTGGTGCCTTTTCAGCTTGATCGTTATCAAAGATCTTCTGCATGAAGGCTTGGAAGTGTTTCTTCATATTTGGCTTTCTTTGTAGCATGTGCTGCAACGAAGTGAAGCGTTTCTCTGCTTGTACTTTGTTGTCAGGAAGGCGATGGCGTGGTGACCGGAAGGGTAGAGGGGCTACCCAGCTGCCTGATTTGTCTCTGAAGACTTCTCTGTCCATGATCTCAAGGAAGAGAGTATCTTCCACCGAGGGTGCTAGCTTGTCGTCATCTCGTGTTCTTTCAAACACCTTACAGCCCAGTTCATCTGTATCTCCAGTTGAGGCTAAGTCTTCCATGCACCTCTGGATACTCGGATGATGTGTTGGGTTTACAAGTCTCTCTTTAATGTGTAGACTGTTGGTACATGGGCAAAGACAAGATGTACGACCATTCTGTAACAGATGTGTTCTGTAGACATTTACCTTTTCTGGTTTGTGGAGTCCGTCTAGACATACTTCTCCAACGATGACCCATCCGAGATCAAGGCGTTGTGCAAATGGTGCATTGTGTGGCCCATTGTACTGTTCTCTGACTTTGTGCACTTTGAGGATATCTCTCCCAAGTAGAAGGATGATTGCAGCATCTGGATCTAGTGCTGGTATCAGGTCTGCTATTCGCACCAGATGGGGGTGATGACTAGCAACTTCAGGTGTGGGGATCTCTGACCTGTCGTCTGGTATCTCATCACATTCTATGAGGGTAGGAAGAGTCACCTTTGTCTTTCCATCTAATGACTCAATGATGTAGTTGTTTGCTCTTCTCCCTGTTGTCTCTACAACTCCAGAACAAGTCTTCAGGGTGTATGGAGTTGGACTTCCTTTGTCACCGAAGAGGTCAAAGAACTCTGTTTTTGCCAGAGATCTGTTACTCTGTTCATCCAAGACTGTGTACATCTTGATTGCTTTTTCTCTGAAGCCTGCAGGATACACCTTGACTAAGCATATTTTGGAACATGATCTGGGGCGGCCCTGCTCTGTACAGATCTCAGTACACTTTGAGGTTACTGCTGGCGTTGTACTCTCGCCTTGCTCCCCACCATGATCTTCTTGAGTTGCTGGAACTTCTTGTTTCCATGGTGGTGGTCCTGGGTGCAGTGCTGACAGGTGTTTGTCACTGTTGCACTCTGTGCATTTTATTGTTTTTGTACAGTCTTTTGCAAGATGCTGAATTGAAGAGCAACATCTGAAACAAATGTGATTGTCTTTAAGGTAAGCTTTGCGCTCTTCTAATGTCTTACTTCTGAAACTGCGACATTTTCTTAGTGGATGAGGCTTGTTGTGGATTAGACATATTTTGTCTGGCTCCTCAACTTTCTTACTTGCGCTGTCTTCCTGATTGACTGCAGACTCAGGCGAGACTTCTGTCTTCCGTACAGAAACTGTTGCTCTGCGTTCTTTGTAAGGCGTTGGATGTTTTTGCTCTACCTTTGGGGAGCTTGCAGTTCTCTTGTTCAGGAAAGCAAAGCTTGGATCATTGCGTGTTTCAGCTTGGTCTACGATGAATTCAGCAAGGAAGGCGAATGGTGGAAATGCGACTCGATGATCTTTCTTGTATCTTGATGCTTGAGTGACCCACCTTTCTTGCAAGTTGAAAGGAAGTTTCTCGATTATGGGATCAACTCCACGTGCTGTATCTAAGTATGAGAGACCTGGCAGATATCCACTAGACTTAGCGGCTTCTATTTCTAAGAGTAGGTCCCCAAACCCTCTCAGCTTTTGATTGTCTTTGTTTGTCATTCTTGGATAATTTTCTATCCTCTTCAGAAGAGCATCTTCAATCACTTCAGGTGACCCATAGCAGTGTTCTAGTCTCCTCCACACCATTACAAGTCCTGCTGCTGCATCATGAACATGTACTGATCTGATTCTTTGGGCTTGCTCAGTGGACTCTGGTCCTAGCCATTTGACGAGCAGATCAAGCTTTTCTCTGTCTGTCAGATCTAAGTCTTGGGTACCGCTTAGGAAAGATGACTTCCAGGCCCAGTAGTTTTCTGGACGGTCGTCGAATTTCATGAGACCAGCGCTCACTATCTCACGGCGCATCAGGAATCTTGCTACCTCTGTAGCTCTTGCTGCATCTGGTGAATACTTCCTGGGTGTAAACTCAGGGTATGGCTGCGGCTGGTAAGGCTGATGAGGTACTTGACTAAGTCTGCTTTCTTCTCCTCTGTTGTAAGTCTTTCTGCTATAATCCAGACTTGTATTTGCTTGAGGAGGGAGTACATCAGCATCCGTTTGCACTCTTGTCAGGTTGGCAGATTGGTCTCTGAGGATGCGACCACTTGACTTCCTACCCTGAGGTTCTGATTCAGTCTTGCAGTGTTGCGTAGAATCAAAGTTGCTTATTGCTGGTGGAGTCAATGATGGCCTTGGTGTGTCATTGAACTGCTGGTCAGTGTACATGGTTGCTTGTGACTGTATGTACTCACGGGTACGTTGGCTTGCGCTGAGGGGTGACATCTGGGTTTCTATGTCAGCGAACTGAGCTTCGGCAGCCCTTGTGAGAACTTCTGCCTCGGCTAAGGCTGCTGCAGCGTTTTTCTGCTGTTGCAGTAAGTGTAAAGATGCTTGCACTTCAGCTTTTCTTCTAAGTGCTTCAGCTTGTTCTTTCATCAATTCAGCTTTTCTTCTAAGTGCTTCAGATTCACTTTTTGCTTGTTCTTTCATCAATTCAGCTTCCTGCTTTGCATAGGACGCCATTGAACAAGCTGCCTCTGCTTTCGCTCTTGCCTTAGTTGCTATGGCGCTAGCGGATGACAGGCTGGTGGTGCTTGAGTGTCTAGAACTATGGCGTTTAAATCTTGATGCATCGGCGCTAACCGAAGTTAGATTTGTTTGACTGGACGCTCTAGACAATGTTGTGCACCTAGATCTACTTCTTGGCAAGGTGTCTTCCTCTTTATAGGAGCATTGAGGGTTAACTGTCAGAGTGCTGTTCTCTGGGTTCTGCATCTTGATTTAGCTGGCAGCTAGATAATGATGATGACTGGACACAGCACAGCGGTGTTATAGCACGTGAGAGAATTAGTTTCACTTTCTAGTGCTTCGCGCCTTGACTCCGACACAGACTGCAGGGCACAGGATTTATGAGTCTTTTTTACTGCTGCGGACGATTCAAAGCTGATTAACTGCTTCTGATAACGTTTTAAAAGCCTTTTTACTATAATGTCTCCGCTGTCTCGTGGACACAGCTTCACATCAAGTTTATACCGAATCTCAAGGAAAGACGCGCTGGTTGCTTAACTGATGTAATCTTTACTGAGATATAATGAAAGTGCGGTAAAATCACAGGCTTTGGTATTTATCAGATTTGCAGTCTGTATTAGCTTTAAGAAGTCCTGTGGATCTGGTCACTGTGGTTGCTGGAGCTGGAATGAATGAGACATGCCGGAGCTAGCCCTATGTTTTAGAGAGAAGGCCCGCCTCTAGGCTTCAAGAAAATGGAGGGTCTTAAAGGAACAGACCCTGCTGAGTGCCAAGCATGTAAAATACATTGCGAAGGCAGCACAATGCATGATACAGCAGGTAATGGGGTGGCATACAGATTATATAAATCCCGTGACCAGCTTTAGAGTGTTAGCTCTTGTTGTCATGCTTCCTGGACCTTATTCACATCTCATGGTATATTAGACATTTTAAATACAACCCCCCCCCCCCATCCTCAAAAGACTGTGGTCAATCACAAATCCTCCATAACTTCTCATTTCACAGTATTTCTGACTCACGTGTATTAGGCCCCATTCACACTACGGAATTTCCTTGTGAAAATTCCCCAATCTTCTGGAAACAGTGTTGTTGTGCAGGCAGTCGGAGATTTAGAGTAAGGTCCCACGTAGCACATCCGCAGCGTATTTAACACTGCGGAACCACTACTGACCGTCCCTAGAGTGTGCCTCCTGCTGTGCCCATGATGTCCTGCTTTGTCTGCTTGTAGCAGCAATCCGCCTCTACAAGCAGACACGCAGGGATCTATGAGTCGCAACGCATTGTACTCACAGACATTAAAGGGTTACTCCACTCCCCAGCGTCTGGAACTCAATGTTCCGAACGCTGGGTGTGGGCTTCTGTGTTCACACCCGCCCCCTCATGACGTCACACCCCGCAACATCAAGCCCCGCCCCCTCAATGCAAGTCTATGGGAGGGGGTGTGACGGCCGTTGCGCGCCCTTCCCATAGGCTTTCATTGAGAGGGCGGGTCGTGACGTCACGAGGGGGTGGGCATGAACACGGAAGCCCGCAAACAGCGTTCGGAACATTGAGTTCCGGATGCTGGGGAACGGAGTAACCTTTTAAGGGCACTCTCTGCCTAGCTCAAGGAGCAGGGGGGAGTGACCGCAATGTCTGCGAGTACATTGTGCATGAGAAGTCAAAGCAGGAGGCACACTCTAGGGACGTGCATCCGCAACGTCAAATAAGCTACATGTGACCCTACCCTTAAAAGGGAATTCTGATAACTGACTACTTATCCCGTACCACAGGACAGGGGATAAGGGTATCATTACATAGGTCTACTGAAGGGACCTCCCACGATCTCCGTCCCATTGCCCTGGCGCTTCTAAATCACAGAGCGGTGTCTACCACCACCTCCATGAATCTCTATAGAAGAGTCGGAGATACACCAGCATATCAAACCTTGTTACCGAATTTAAGCCTCTCTCTGCCAGCGCGCCAATCAAAGTCACCGATCTTTTGCAGGTGCTTCAGATAGCTCCCCTCGGCATGCATTGCCATCACTTTGTTCCTCGGGGCAGCCTCGGGAGCCCAGCACATGATGGTGGTGGTAGTTCATGCCATGGGTCTGAAATGTCCCCCAGAGGATCAATGGCCCTGATTGGTGTGGGAGCAGAGTCCTGTGGCAATGTCAGGCAGCCTCCAATCCCTTACTGGAAGTTTCCCTACTAAACCTTGTGTGCATTTCGCAGCAAAATCCCATTAAGATCAATGGGAGTCGGCCACAAGCGGAATTTCCACATAGGTTAAAAATTAAGTGCTGCCCTAGGCACAGGCACAATGGTGCCTAAGGCTATGTTCACACGCCAAAATGTCCGCACAGAAAATCTCCATACAGACTTCATGCTGACGCTAGAAGTGCTTAGCAATGAGCAGTCTTCTAGACGGCAATCCATTTCGTGCGGAGTCTGCAAAAAGTACCGACATGTCCCTTCTTTCTGCAGAATTTGCATTTCCGCGCCATACGTTTCTGGCACAGAAATTCTGCAACGTGCACAGTGCAGCAGAATCTCATTGAACTCAATGGGACTCTGCTGCTGCGGAATCTCCTTGCAAAATTCTGGCACGTGAACATAGCCTAACGGTAAATATGGCCCTGCCTCCTGAAATAGAGCTACAATACAATGTGGAATGTCACAAGTCAAGACAGAACAGTAAGAACGAGTTAGGACACATTTTACATCCTGTCCTTAGGGAATTTTTATTTTAAGTGAACGTTATGGCTAGAGATGAGCGAACTTACAGTAAATTCGATTCGTCACGAACTTCTCGGCTCGGCGGTTGCTGACTTTTCCTGCGTAAATTAGTTCAGCCTTCAGGTGCTCCGGTGGGCTGGAAAAGGTGGATACAGTCCTAGGAAAGAGTCTCCTAGGACTGTATCCACCTTTTCCAGCCCACCGGAAAGCTGAACTAATTTATGCAGGAAAAGTCATCAACTGCCGAGCCGAGAAGTTTGTGACGAATCGAATTTACTGTAAGTTCGCTTTTCTATGCCATCTCATAATCCAGATTATTATGTTCCGTTGGTCGTGGATTTAAGGAATTTGGCATTTGTTTTATTAAGTATTTTTGCACGTTCCAAGTTTCTTGTGAAAAAAAAAAAGTGCTGGTGCCATGTAAAGAAAGGTCATTATTAAAAGGGGAGGGAAATGTGTGCGGTGAGACAGGTTCTGTTCACGTAGAGTCATGTGGGAAGGAGAAGTGCTTCACTATACAAATATAAAAAAAAGTCATCCATAAAAGGAGCATCCCAGGCGACTACACATCTTCCCTAGGAAATACTAGTACTATAAGCAAACTTATAATCCGCACCGTACTGACCATATCTACAGTGTTTTCCAAGCAGTGTGCCTCCAGCCAAAGGCTGTTCGGGAGTGCTTGGAGTTGTAGTTTTGCAACTCCTGGAGGCACACTGGTTGGGAAACACTGCTGTATAATATAATATATATATATATACACACACACACACATACACACACACACATATATATACATACACACACAGTGGTCCCTCAAGTTACAATATTAATTGGTTCTGGGACGACCATTGTATGTTGAGACCAGAACTCTATGGAAACCTGGTAGTTGGTTCTAAAGGCACCAAAATGTCATCCAAAACTAGGAAAAAGTGAGAATTAAATAAAAATAAGTAGATAACTAACATAGATAAAAGCAAATCCTTACATATAAAAGTAAGAAAGATCTGCTGGGAGCTGTAAATCACTGTCTATGTCAGTGTTTCCCAAGCAGGGAGCCTCCAGCTGTTGCAAAACTACAACTCCCAGCATGCCCGGACAGCCAAAGGGGGGACAGAAGCTTCTTCGGGATCCTGTACAGTACACAGTGTCCTAAAAAAGTAACATGGAGTCGCCCTCACCTGGTGTCTAAAAGAGCAGGTAACACTGGGAGCTGTAAATCACTGACTATGTCAGTGTTTCCCAAGCAGGGAGCCCCCAGCTGTTGCAAAACTACAACTCCCAGCATGCCCGGACAGCCAAAGGCTGTCCGGGCATGCTGGGAGTTGTAGTTTTGCAACAGCTGGGGGCACCCTGCTTGGGAAACACTGGTCTATGTAGAGGACAGAAGCTTCTTCGGAGTCCTGTACAGTACACAGTGTCCTAAAAAAGCAACATGGAGTCGCCCCCACCTGGTGTCTAAAAGAGCAGGTAACCCTGGTACAGGTAAAGAGTACAGAACATGTAATACCTCCCTGTACTGTCGGGGGCGCTACCAGACACCAGTCAGTGCATACACTTCAGTAATACAGGGGTTTTACCAGTGAATGCCCATTCTAATTGGTCAGTTCATTGACAGGTTTCACAGATCTGGACTGTCCAAAGCATTGTATGTTGAGTCTGGTTTCAACTTACAATGGTCCAGAAAAGACCATTGTAAGTTGAGGGATCACTGTGTGTGTGTGTATATATATATATATCTATATACATACATACATATATTACAGCACATCTTTGCATCCTATATACAACCCCAGGACTCCTCTTTAAAATACCACTTTACAGCTGCTGTCACGATAGGGATATAAACAATAGAGTACAGGTTGTGTGTTTTTATGGATAGGAGGCGCTATAGTAAACTTCACTTACAAGCATCTATGTTGCTGCTGTAAACTACAAATGCTGGGACAACCTAGCGTGACTTGCTAGCACTTGTAGTCCCATAACTGCTTAAAACCAACACCTATAGTATTTAATGTATTATGTCAAGAACTAAACACAACCCTTAAAACACAGTATATAGAAATAATAAAAATACAGTATTAGGCTACGTTTCCACTTGGTTTTTTTCTGGCAGTTTTTGGCGATCTGCCACTGCAGTTTTTGAGCCAAAGTCAGAAGTGGATCCATAAGGGAGGAGAAGTATAAGTCCTTCTTTTATATGTCCTATTCCTTTTGAATACCCTTCTGGCTTTGGCTCAAAAACTGCAGTGGCAGAAATCCAAAAACTGCCAGAAAAAAAACAAAGTGGAAACTTAGCCTAATGGTTGCATAAGGATAGAAAGCAAAAGAAAGCATTCCTTACCGTGCACCCTGCAGACCGGCTCCTCTCTGCTCTCTCCTCCTCAGGTCTCTGAGCCCTTTGCCCTCTTTAAAAACTTAACACAATACCTCACCCCACACCCCACCGGTCTCAAATTACTCAGCTTATCAGGGCCCAGACACCACAGCTTCCTCAAGCCTCTCACACATGAGCACAAGCTCTTTAAATTCCTCAACAAATGCAAAAACAAACAAAAAAAAATAAAAAACTTATACCACAAAATAACTGACCCAAATAGTTCACAAAGTACTTACCACAGCGACTGAGGCAGCAGGGAGCGACTACTGTTCGGCTGCCACTTGGCTCGCTCATGAAGAGTTAATTCAGGAAGCAAATGTGTTCACTGTGATGATGGGCGCATTACTGACACAAAAGGGCTGAGGACAGGAACACATGTAGGAAGTGATCGCATTCGGATCCACAGGCCATGGCCATGTAAATAGGAAATCTACAAGAGATGGGCTGTATAAGACCAAACATGGCTGGGGTTTTCCTGAAAACAACAGCACTCGTGTCCATGGGTCCAATTGGTTTTAGGACACGTTCACACGGCAGAATCTAGGGTAAAACTGCCTCGGTGAAGCGGCCTCCCATTGTTTTTAATGGGATTCTACTGCATTGTGCGCACGGCAGAAATTCGAATTCCAAACTATGCAGAAAGGATTAGGCTAGGTTCACACTGCGGAATTTCTGGCAGAAATTCTGCAGTGTGAACCCAGCCTTAGGGCAGAAACACACTACGTTTTGGCCCCGGTTAATCGTATCCGTCAGCATCCCGCCGAAAACAGGATGCTGACGTATACTGTTAATGGGTGCAGCGGACCCCATTCAATTCTATGGCCGAAAGGAGTCACCTAGTCTCTCCTTTCGGGACGTCTGCGCTATTTCAAAAGCACAACAGCCCCAGTCATGAGTGCGCTTTAGGGTACATTCCCACACGGCGTATTTGCTGCGTATTTGCTGCTGCGTATGTTATTTTCTCTGTTGAAGTCAATGGGTAGGAAAATACGCAGCACCAAATACGCAGCAAAATACGCCGTGTGGGAACGTACCCTAAAATAGAGACTATGGGGGAGATTTATCAAAACCTGTGCAGAGGAAGAGTGGTGCAGTTGCCCATAGCAACCAATCAGATTGCTTCTTTCATTTTCCACAGGCCTCTTTAGAGGCCTGTGGAAAATGAAAGAAGCAATCTGATTGGTTGCTATGGGCAACTGCACCACTCTTCCTCTGCACAGGTTTTGATAAATCTCCCTCTATGTCCTGAACGGAGTCACTAGGGGTGACTCTGTTCAGCAGCAAAAGTGAATGGCGTACGCTGCTCCCGTTTACAGTATACATCGGCCTCCCGTTTTTCGGCGGGATACCGACAGATACGATTAAAGGGGGCCAAAACGTACCGTGTTCCGACCCTTAACATGTTTATTTTTTTTAGCTGAATCCTCTCGGAAATGCATTGCCGTCTATGTAGCCCACACATCAATTTGTCAGCGTTTGCAAAACAAGATATATCAAAACCTTTCCAGAGGAAAAGTTGCCCAGTTGCCCATAGCAACCAATCAGATCGCTACTTTCATTTTGCAGAGACCTTGTTAAAAATGAAAGAAGCGATCTGATTGGTTGCTATGGGCAACTGGGCAACTTTTCCTCTGGATAGTTTTTGAAAAATCTCACCCAGAATGTCCACCTGGGCAAAAATTTAGCCATAGCGTTGAACTGCAGTACCAAACTCAGCCTATGGACACATGTGGTGCTGTTTTTTTGAAAAAAGGAAAAAAACTAACACTTTTTCTCATTTTTCTAGTCGTATCCACGAGCATATTGCTGAAAACGGATCCACGGTTCACACTGTGGAATTTCTGGGCAGAATTTCTGCTGGAGATAGAGCTGGCGACACTAGGACCGCGCGGACTACATTGCCATCTCCATAGATGGCAATGCATTTCTGAACAGATCTCCCAAAAGATCCACCCAGAAATGCATTGCCGTCTATGGGGGCAGCAATGCAGTCTGCTCGGTCCTAGCGCCGCCGGCTCGATCTCCGGCAGAAATTCTGCCCAGAAATTCTGCAGTGTGAATCCAGCCTAAGGCTAGGTTCACGCTACAGAATCTCTGGGCAGAATATCTGCAGGAGATTTAGCCGGCGGCACTAGGACCGAGCAGACTGCATTGCTGTCCCCATAGATCTGGGTAGATCTTTTGGGAGATCTGCTCAGAAATGCATTGACATCTATGGGGACGGCACTGCAGTCCGCACGGTCCTAGTGCCGCCGGCTTGGTCTCCGGCAGAAATTCTGTTCAGAAATTCTACAGTGTGAACCCAGCCTAAGGGTCTATTTACACGGCAGAATTTCTGCTTGCAAGCCCATAGACTACTATGGGATTCCGCACTCTCATTCACACTTCTGAATTTCCGCTTGCGGAATTCCGCAAGCGGAAATTCAGAAGTGTGAAAGGAAGTGCGGAATCCCATAGAAATCTATGGGCTTTAATTTGAAGCGGAGTTCCTCAAGCGGAAATTCTGCCATGTGAATAGACCCTAATGCTAGGTTCACACTACGGAATCTCCAGCCAGAAAATTTCCGCCCGGAGATGCTGAGTGTGGCCAGCGCCGACTGGATCAGTGGGCACTAGGACCGCGCGGACACTACAGTCTCCAATAGATTGCAATGTGTTCCCTGAGTATTTCCGCCTGAAGAATGAGCAACGCCATTCTTCAGGCGGAAATTTCCAAGCTTATTTTCCGTTCACAAATTCCGAAGTGTGAATTTGTGAACAGAAACCCATTCACTACACTGTACATTTTAGTATGCGGAATTTCTGCCTGTAATTTCAAAGCGGAATTGCAGGCGGAAATTCCGTAGAGTGAACCTAGCCTAAGGGACCTCCGCCCATCTTATGAAAGGCTGACTAGTATTAGGCACAACGCCACCTCTCCCCTGCACGCTTGGGCTGCTGAAGTGTTGCATGAAAAGGTTTTCCAGCCTCCCAGTCATGTGGGTTGTGACAGAGGTTTTTTAGGTCACTCTACTGCTCCATGTTACTGCACGTCACGGCTCTGTGAGGGTGAAGTCTGACAAGTTAATTGGCTTATTGTACATATGATTTAGCGGCTGCTCGGTAAACGTGCCTAATTTTAAAGCAGCGTGTGTCACATTTGAAAATGGGGCGCACATTACTCACTTTCATGCACAAACTAAAAACACAAAAAATTTGCCAGTTTTTGATGATCTTCTTTAGTGACCCAGATTATTATTATTTTAATTTTTTTTTTAAATACCAGATCAATCTGACAAATGAAAGGGGTTCTCCGATGAAAACCTTTTTTCTTTTAATTCAACTGGTGGCAGAAAGTTAAACATTTGTAAATTACTTCTATTAAAAAAATCTTAATCCTTCCTGTACTTATTAGCTGCTGAATACTAGAGAGGAAATTCTTTTCTTTTTGGAAGTCTCTCTGATGACATCACGACCACAGTTCTCTCTGCTGACGTTATTATAATAATAATAACGCTTTATTTATTGTTGTCCTTAGTGGGATTTGAACCCAAGTCCCCAGCACTGCAAGGTAGCAGTGCTAACCACTGAGCCACCATGCTGCGCTTAGCATATATCTGCTATGCATCTGCTATACATGGTTGCTAAAATGGACAGAGATGTCAGCAGAGAGCACTGTGCTCGTGATGTCATCAGTGTTCCAAAAAGAAAGGAATTTCCTCTGTAGCATTCAGCAGCTAATAAGTACTGGAAGGATTAAGATTTTTTAATAGAAGTAATTTACAAATATGTTTAACTTTCTGCCACCAGTTGATTTAAAAGAAAAAAAGGTTTTCACCGGAGTACCCCTTTAAAGCTGTTTTTGTTTCCAATTGATAAATCTGGTCCAGAATATTGGTCCATTTTTCGGGCTGTAAAACCCAATGGAAAAAAAAACTGGTATTTTACTTCCAGTAAAGTTCCAGGTAGATAAACATGCCAGAAAAAATCTGTGTGTGCATGTATGTTAGCATTTTTTTCTGGGATTTTTTTCAATATGCACTACTTTTGAATAAAGGTAAATAAAAACTGCATCATGGAGAAAAATGAGGGGGCAGGTTTTTGTGGCAATATTTATTTTAGGTAAAAAAAAACAACAACAACAACAAAAAAAAACAACTTAAACTTTTGTTTGTAGCCATAGAATGTAAGACAATGGGCCTCATTTACTAAGCTGAAACCGACCAGTTTTTGTCTGGTTATTTTGTCTGAGACATGTCTGCGCCAGTGTGCGCCAGAAAAATCCGACAAACCCGAAAAAGGGGTGTGGTCTGTCGCAAAAGGGGGCGTGGTCGGCCAAAGGGGGCATGGTTTCACAACCCAACCGATTTACTATGGAATTCACAGAAAATCCTGTGTGGAAAATGGCTGGAAATATCGACCTAGAAAAAGCTGGTCAGAAAATGTTCCCGACTTTTCCCAATAGTGAATAGAGAGGAATCCTGCATGTCTGAAACAACTTTTCCCACTAGTAAAAACCCGAAACTCTTAGTAAATGAGGCCCAATGTATGCAATGGAGCCTCCCTTCCCCCACTACCATATGTGGCCTTGAAGAGCTCTAAATAGCAGGACTTTCATGCTGGGTTGCAATGTGTTTTTCTGCCTCCTGGATATTTTTAGGATCCGTAATCTGGTTGTTTGGACACCTGTAGCAGCCACAGTGCAGCAAAAAGTAAATATATAAATAAATAAAATGCTATAAGGCTATACCGCAAATCCATGGTGGGATTTGGCTGGTTCTCTCAAACAGGTTCCCCAGAATTCAAAAGTATGATGTAACCCGGTGCAACTAGAAAATTAACCAACAAAGGAGGAGAAACATCACAGTTTCCTAAAAAAAAAATTAATAAATAAAAGCATGCTGCCATTTTGAAAAACTGCCACTGAGCCAAAGAATGTTACTGAAGGGTGAAAAAACACCCAAAATGAAAACACTGTGTGGGTCTTCCATTTCATATTTCCCTGTTGATTCCCAGCTAGATGGTTCAACACTTTGGCCAGTGAATGGCTGCATGAACATTTCCTGCATGTCAAGATGGGGCCAGGGAGGAGTGCTGATCAGTGGGAACCTGGGCTATGCTGGGATGGCACTATTTCTTACATGGTGGCCGACATTTATCATTGTCTTTAGACAGTTTTTTGTATCTACAAAAGGCGCAAGCAGGGTTTATTTGCGCCTTTTTGTTTACACATTTCTGCTGATTTTGAGTTGCAATCCACTGATTTTGGCAATAAACATGGTATAGAAGGGATTTATGAACTGTGCCTTTTTGTAAAAAGGCGCAAAGCCACTGATAAATGTGGGCCGGTATGACTTTACCATTTCGGATAAACGAGAAAAAAGACACATGCGCCCCTAGTGTGGTACTGTAAAGAGTTTTTGGCAAAATGTAAAGATTTACACTTACCACAAGATGTTGCACTCAGGGCACAACACCATATCGCATGTAGACAATAGAAACCTGTGTGCAGCCTGAATCCTTCGGTCAGGTCCTCACTCACCGGCTAGTATTAACAGCAACTGTTTGAGAAAAAAATTAATCTTAGTCAGGCGCAGCTACGGTAGAAGACAGATGACGATATTCGTAGGTTTACTTGGTAAGGTTTATTCAATGGCACAACAGCAACGCGTTTCTTGGCCGCCAAGGGCACTTCCTCAGGCAATGCACATTGCCTGAGGAAGTGCCCTTTGCGGGCAAGAAAAGCGTTGCTGTTGTGCCATTGAATAAACCTTACCAAGTGAACCTACGGATATCGTCATCTGTCTTCTACTGTAGCTGCGCCTGACTAAGATCCATTTTTTTCTGAAACGGTAGCTGTTGACTTTACCATTTGGAATCCTAGGTTACACCCTCCATAGACAGGTAGTTAGTAGCACTCTAGACTATGTCAATATATGTCTCTAGCCAAGCGCGCTAATATCTACCTGTCTATGGAGAGTTTGACCTAGGCTAACAGTAGTAGAACGCTAAGCTAGGTAAGGAATTATCTGGTCTGGTATTGGCTTGTGTCAGACCTATCCCTTGGCATCTCGCCGAAAAGAGGGCAGCAGTTGGCATTAATTTCAATAGCCTGAATGGAGAACAGTTAGGCCTTCCTATTTACTCTGGTTTCCTTTTTATGATGCGGAACCAGCCAAGTGATGTATCGGTTACTGGTACTCTTCAGGCTGGAATTCCACTTGTTTTTCGGGGGGAGAAACGCCAAGAAAAAACCCAATTCTGCCACATGGCGTTTTTTCGTCCAAAAAACGCTGCGGCCAGATGTTAGCTGTAAATCAATGAGAAATCACAAAATTCTTTTTCCACTTTGCATTTTTCAGTTTGCATTTTTTTTTTTTACCCTTTTGGCGTTTTTCACTCTTTTTGAGCTCCTTGGCGGTTTTACAAAATCGCTGCATGTTGAGCCTATGGCGTTTTTTCCTCTGAAATCATGGCCTTTTTCTTCCATAGAAGTCTATGGGAGTAAAAAAAAACGCCAAGAAAAATGCCATGTGGGTTTTAACTTTGGCGTTTTTGCAGGCGGTTTTTATTCTTTTTTTTACTTTAGTGATCCAAAAAAGTGATGGAGATACGTTTTTTAATAAAATTTCATAGGAGACCATTAAAAAAAATATATAAAAAAGATACAGTAGTGATGGAAAAAATTCTTTATTTTTTTTAACATTTTTTAGGTAGTACTACTACTCCCAGCATGGAACACACTGCTCCATGATGGGAATAGTAGTATCTGTACTAATTGAAAGATCACCCAGGCTCCGTTGCGATCCTCCTGTATAATGTACAGATGCGGCTGCTCTTCTATGGTCCCATGCACTGCCATATATATACACCTATTCATATTTCCCGCAGAGAGCTGTGATTGGCCAGATGGTTCCAGCCAATCACAACTCTCTGTGGGAAATAGGAATATGTGTATATACGTCAGCGCAAGGGAACCATAGAAGAGCGGCCGCATCTATACATTATACAGGAGGATCACAGCGGGTGTCGGGAGTGACATCCGCTGTGATCTTTCCTTAACTGCAGGTACTACTGCTCCCAACACGGAGCACACTCTGCTCCATGCTGGAAGCTGTAGTACCTGCATTAATAGACAGATCACAACAGGTGTCAGAAGTTATACTCGCTGCGATCTGTCTATTAATGCAGGTACTACAGTTTCCAGCATGGAGCAGAGTGTGTTCCATGTTGGGAGTAGTAGTAACTGCAGTTAAGGAACAGATCACAACAGGTGTCACTCCTGACATCCGATGCGATCATCCTATCTATTACAGAGATGCGGAGCAGCTCTATACAGCACTTGCATCTCTGCACTATACTCCGGCCAGTTACATGAATAGAACATCGCTAATTCATATTTCCCGCTGAGAGCTGTGATTGGCTGCAACCATCCGGACAATCCCCACTCTGGGCGGAAAATATGAATGAGTGATGTGAATTTCTATTCACATCACTGGCCGCCTGGAGTACAGAGCAGAGATGTGAGCGCTGTATAGAGCCCCTTCGCATCTCTGCAATAGATAGGATGATCAAATCGGGTGTCGGGAGTGCAGTGTATTAGTACAGGTACTACTACTCCCATCATGGAACAGTCTGTTCCATGCTGGGAGTAGTAGTACTACCTAAAAAATGGAAAAAATAGAGCGAAAAAAAGTGAAACACACTCTTTATTAAAAAAAGAATTAAATTTGGTTATAAAAAAGTGAGTTTTGGAGGCGGAGACGCGCGTCACAGACACGCCGGCACACGGCCCCGCCTCCAAAACTCACTACACGCATAGGGCTGCCGCCGGAAAGCCCTGTGTGTATAGTGAGCAAGGAATACGCAGCGTATTTCCCGCTGCTGCCATAAATTTTGCGCAGCGTCAAATACGCTGCGTATACGCCCTGTGGGAACGCACCCTAAATAATTTTTTTCCCATCCCTACTGCATCCTTCTTTTTTTTTGGTACTCAACAAATTTTGAAAAAAAACGGTAAAGGGGCAAAAAATGCAATTTCCACTCAAATGCAAAAATGTCAGAAAAAACGTCAGCAAGAAGTGGAATCCTAGCCTTAGGACCAAGCAATCAAAACAACATATTGTGAAATGTCAACTCAGCAAATGTCCTCGATGAACTTTGTAAAAGTCATTGGGGACAAGTGCAACGTAATATAACATGACTCATGTAAACATTATAGGTAATAAGGTCAGGATGCCATAACTTGCACATTGTATGCTCTTTGTAGGCTAACACTGCATGTGATAGATAAGGAAATGAGGAGCAGACTCGTAATTGCTACATATTAACCATCAGGTCTTCTAAGCCCACAGGGCTATTTTGATAGCACTGACATATACCAAAGCTCTGTATGGAACATACACTTCTATGAATCCACTTGCCCAATTGGAATTCCCACTGAGGGCTGGTTTGACACACGTGTTGAGAGAAGTGAGATTTCTATGTGGTATGGGGTGTGATGTAGGGTAGGTGGAATCACCCTAGGGGCAGATGGCATTAAGCCCTTGTGCTTGTGATGCCAGGTCGTGGTATACCGCTGGATCCTGGGCTAGGCACGGACAATGGTAGCTTTACTGAGTGACTGATGGAACAGTCTATTCAGTTCATCCAGGCCCACGGAGGTGACCAGTGACTTCAGAGACCTTAAGGACTTGCTGGGACTTGCAGGGGATTTGGACAATTTTAGTGCAGGCCACTCTGACTTGACAATAGATGACTGTGACTGACTTGACTTGAGACTGACTAAGCTGTGACTGTAGCTCACTTGTAGACTTGTAGGCTTGTCGCTGCAGGACTGACTTAAGGCCCCCTATGGACTCCAGACACACTCTAGGACTTGACTGCACTGGACCTCAGCAAAGACTAAGAGCAGAGCTCAAAGAGAGTGAAGAGACTCCTCCCAGGGCTTATATAGGGGAGACTCTGGTGGAGTCCCATAGGTCACCCTTAAGTCACATGGTCACTGATACCTCACTGGGTTACACTCACATGACAACTCACATGACAACTAGTGATCACATTTCTTAAAGCAATAACACTCTAATATACATTGTACAGTATAACAAATGGCAGAAAATATATATACATAAGGGGACAGGTGTCGGGGGCCCAGGGGACACTGCAGGTAGGCTGCCTGACAGGGCAGCAAGGGTACAGGGGTATAACTCCTGTACTGGGTCACACCAAAATACCCCTCTGAAGCACAGCCGTCGTTGGCGCCCAGTCCTGGAGGGAGGGAGACTGGAAGTGGCCACTGGGGCCTGGTGATGACAACAGTTCCTGGAGCATTATTGTAAAATGTCTTTCACATGTCTGAATATGAGTTACAATTGAGCTGCTGGAGGCTCTCTAACCAATGCCTTAGCTGCTGGGGCCCGTTGGCACTAGCTACTTCTCCCCAAAACTCTATACATGTTTTTATACAACAGACCACTGTTACCTTTATATACAGCAACTCTGTCACTATACGTGTCTTACTCATATCACAGGGGAACCCACTGGCCAGTAGAGCACCCTGTACCAAAAGTTGTGGTAGAGGGTGTGATGTAGGGTAGGTGGAATTACCTTAGGGGCATATGGCATTAACCCTTTGTATTAGTGATGCCAGGGCGTGGCTTATCCTCAATACCACCCATCCTGTATCCTGGGCTAGGCACTTGGGCAATAATGACTCCGACACCAAGTTACGGACAACAGCTTGACAGATGGAACAGTCTATACAGTTCATCCAGGCCCACTGGAGGTGACCAGTGACTTCAGAGTCCTTAAAGGCTTGCTGGGATTTGCAGTGGAGTTGGACAATTTTAGTGCTGGCCACTCGGACTTGACTTGAGACTGACGAAGCTGGGACTACAGCTTACTTGTAGACTTGTTGCAGGGCCAGTTTTAGGCTTAGCGTGGCCCTGAACAAAATGTGGGGCCCCAAAAGTCGTAATTGTGCACTAACCAGATTTGCACATTTTTGGTCACTTCTAATACCATCAAAAATATCTAAAAAGCAATTTAAAAGTCACAAAAATGGCACCGATAAAAACTACAAATCACAGCGCAAAACATCCCCATATACAGAAAAATAAAAGAGTTATAGGGATCAGAATAGTACAATTTTAAGCACTATAGTTTTTGTACAAAATCTAGATTAGTAAAAAAAATTAAATAAATTGGGTATTGTTGTAACCGTATTGACCTACAAAATACAGATAGTGTGTCGTTTTTACCAAAAGGTGCACTGCGTAGAAAAAGATGTCCCCAACTTTTACAAAATGGCATTGTAATATTGAGGTTCTGAACCAGTGCGGGGTATGACACGGCATGCCTGCTACCCATCACCACTACTAGCAGCCACTGCTCTTTGTAGCAGAGGGCACCACCACCATCGTGCCTGATCCTAAGGTGGTGAGGGTGGTGTGATGGCGTTCCATGCGCCCCAGACAATTTTGTGTCTGCTTCTCCCCTCAGGTCTCTGGACATTTCCAAACCGGCTCTTCAATATACATTTCTTGCCTCCGCCTCCCTGCTCTGTATTACTGGCTACTGCACGTGTGCTGCTGCGGCCTCTGATCCTTCCACTTGCCTGACTTCCATCATCCTGCCAGTTTTCTCACTCCCATCATCCTCACACTAAGGCCCCTTATTCTTGTGACATCATTCGTCATTCTTGTGACGGGTAGCAAGGGCAATAACGGGTCCCGGCGGCTCCCATTTACTATTATGGGGGCCGCCGGGGGCCATTATTTTTAGATTGGATTAGCGGGAGAAAAAGACGGAACAAGCAGTAATTTTTCTCCCGCTATTTCCCTTGGCTCCCCCAGTGCTGTCACACTTACATGTGCTAACAGCAGTGTGAAAGAAGCCTAACCACACTCCCATCATCCTCCCACTGTCCCCAAACACACAGAGACATATACACATTTATATCCAAGAGTATATACCTATATACCTTTAAATATCGCTATATGCATTTATATACAGTCATGGCAGTAAATGTTGGCACCCCTGACATTTTTCTCACGGAAAAGGATTGCAGTAACATATCTTTTGCTATACACATGTTTATTCCCTTTGTGTGTATTGGAAGTAAACCAAAAAAAGGGAGGAAAAAAAGCAAATTGAACATAATGCGAATCCAAAAAGGGGCTGGACAAAATTATTGGCACCATTTGGAAAAAATAACTGAAATCAGTCACTTCCTATAACCATCAATAAGCTTCTTTCACCTCTCAGCCGGAATGTTGGACCACTCTTCCTTTGCAAACTGCTTCAGGTCTCTCTTATTGGAAGGCGCCTTTTCCCAACAGGAATTTTAAAGGGTTATTCCAGGAATTTTTTTTATTTGACTATGCTACAGGGGCTGTGAAGTAGAGTAGAAGTGAGTAGTTTGTAATATAGTGTCTGTACCTGTGTGTGACGGTTTTCTCACAATTCTTTTGTGATTTTCACTCCAATATTTATTTTTACCAGCATACAAAATAAGTGTTGTCTCTGATTTTTCCCAGCTTGCAATGCGGCCGAGACCTGGCTCACTAGTCAGCTGATGACAGGGAGCCTGTCTGCTTCAATGGGTGGAGGGATCAATCTGCAATTACTGCAACAGCTGTAGGCACCCTGATTGAAAACCACACTGATTTGAATGGATGCAGCTCATTTATGTTTCAATGGGTGGGGTGGCTGATGTGTCAAAAAGTGGCTGATGAGTCAAAAAAAGAAAGGTCAAACAGGAAATACTAGATCAGAAACAGCTAGCCAGAGTATTATGGTAATCTCACAACATAGCCATTTAGCCCCCAAGACAAGCGCAGATCCTTCCTAAGCATGTCCATTACTGCCTGCCAGGTATGTACTAAAATCACCTTATGGTGGAGAACTCCTTTAAGATCTCTCCACCGGTGTTCAATGGGATTTAGATCTGGACTCATTGCTGCCATTTCAGAACTCTCCAGCGCTTTGTTGCCATCCATTTCTGGGTGCTTTTTGACGTATGTTTGGGGTCATTGTCCTGCTGGAAGACCCAAGATCTCGGACGCAAACCCAGCTTTCTGACACTGGGCTGTACTGCACGACCCAAAATCCGTTGGTAATCCTCAGATTTCATGATTCCTTGTACACATTCAAGGCCCCCAGTGCCAGAGGCAGCAAAACATATTTCACTGTAGGTACTGTGTTCTTTTCTTTGTAGGCCTCATTCCGTTTTCTAGTAAACAGTAGAATGATGTGCTTTACCAAAAAGCTCTATCTTGGTCTCATCTGTCCACAAGACGTTTTCCCAGAAGGGTTTTGTCTTACTTAAGTTCATTTTGGCAAAATGTAGTCTTGCTTTTTTAATGCCTCTGTGTCAGCAGTGGGGTCCTCCTGGGTCTCCTGCCATAGCGTTTAATTTCATTTAAATGTCGACGGATAGTTTGCACTGACACTGATGCTCCCTGAGCCTGCAGGACAGCTTGAATATCTTTGGAACTTGTTTGGGGCTGCTTATCCACCATCCAGACTATCCTGCATTGATACCTTTCATCAATTTTTCTCTTCTGTCCACGCCCAGGGAGATTAGCTACAGTGCCATGGGTTGCAAACTTCTTGATAATGTTGTGCACTGTGGACAAAGGCAAATCTAGATCTCTGGAGATGGACTTGTAATCTTGAGATTGTTGGCATTTTTCCACAATTTTGGTTCTCAAGTCCTCAGACAGTTCTCTTCTCCTCTTTCTGTTGTCCATGCTTAGTGTGGCACACACAGACACACAGTGCAAAGACTAAGTGAACTTCTCTCCTTTTTATATGCTTTCATGTGTGATTTTTATATTGCCCACACCTGTTACTTGCCCCAGGTGAGTTTAAAGGAGCATCACATGCTTGACACAATCTTATTTTTCCACAATTTTGAAAGGGTGCCAATAATTTAGTCCAGCCCATTTTTGGAGTTTGGTGACATTATGTCCAATTTGCTTTTTTTCCTCCCTTTTTTGGTTTAGTTCCAATACACACAAAGGGAATAAACATGTGTATAGCAAAACATGTGTTACTGCAATCCTTTTCTGTGAGAAATACTACATTTTCTTGAAAAATTTCAGGGGTGCCAACATTTACGGCCATGACTGTATGTACACACACATATATATCAGTGTTTTCCAAACATTGTAATGAAAGTTTTTGAAAAACTACAACTCCCCGCATGCCCAGACAGGCTTTTGCTGTCCGGCCATGCTGGGAGTTGTGGTTTTGCAACAACTAGAGACACTCTCTAAAACACTAATGTCTCTCTCTCTCTCCCTCTCTCTCTCTCTCCCCCTCTCTCTCCCCCCCCCCCCCCCCCCCCCTCTCTCTCTCTCTCTCCTCAGCTCAAATCTACCACATTTTCCATGGAAACCTCAGTAAATATGTTGGGATTTTTTTTTGTCGCAAATTGTGTAGCACACAACGTGCAACACTATTTGGGGGCAAAACGCGAAAAAAGAGGTCTGAAGGAAATCATTGAGAGCAATTTTTAACTATGTTTATATATGTACATTTTATTATATTTATCCTTGCAGTATGCTATCATTTTATCACTATTTTAGATCAGTTTTTTTTACCATTTATCTAATATGCCAATATATTTATTTGTAGTACTCTATTTTCATTATGCTTTTAGATTAATTTTTATTTTCAGCCCATCAGTGTATTTCAGGTGGAATATCCATCAGTGCTGTGTTTTTTGACAGACTCTTTTTGGTTTGGACCATCGCGGCCTCAGTGGTCTTCGGGCTGCTCTGTGTTCCCTGGCAGGAGCATGTGGCGCGGCTTTGGACTGGCCAGGACGTCATTTCCAGTGTCCATCTTCCACTCCGGCTATGGCACACATGGCACGCTCTGACTGCTTTACAGATTACACTTATTGGTGAGATATGATGTTGTTTGTTTTTATATTTATTCCTATGTGCCCTTTTTTCTTATTGATGGTTATATCTGGCACGCCCACTATATGAGTTAAGATGTCTATCTGGCACTGGTCATCATATGTATAAGTGTGTGTGTTCTTTTGTGAGCTCATTTTTTGCCCGTCATCTGAGGAAGGAGGATTACCTCCGAAAACGATTTTATGTGGTTAAACCTGTTGATTTTTTTAACACTGAACCGCGATTGCTTGCAGTGTTAATTTGTGCTCCTTGAGATATATTTTTATTCTTCTCTAAGCATTCTTTTGCCCCCACTTGGGACTATAGTGAGGGGCTTGGTACATGTGTCTCTGTGCTGCATTTGGATTTATGGTTTCATTCTCCCCGAAGAGGGATTGATTTGCTCTACATTGAGTTGTGGCTGCACCACAACCCACCCAGGTAAGCGGTTGCACTGGTGACTGTCACGATGCCGGCTGGCAGGTAGTGGATCCTCTGTGCCAGAGAGGGATTGGCGTGGACCGTGCTAGTGGATCGGTTCTAAGTCACTACTGGTTTTCACCAGAGCCCGCCGCAAAGCGGGATGGTCTTGCTGCGGCGGTAGTGACCAGGTCGTATCCACTAGCAACGGCTCAACCTCTCTGACTGCTGAAGATAGGCGCGGTACAAGGGAGTAGACAGAAGCAAGGTCGGACGTAGCAGAAGGTCGGGGCAGGCAGCAAGGATCGTAGTCGGGGGCAACGGCAGGAGGTCTGGAACACAGGCTAGGAACACACAAGGAAACGCTTTCACTGGCACAATGGCAACAAGATCCGGCGAGGGAGTGAAGGGGAAGTGAAGTATAAATAGGGAGTGCACAGGTGAACACACTAATTGGAACCACTGCGCCAATCAGCGGCGCAGTGGCCCTTTAAATCGCAGAGACCCGGCGCGCGCGCGCCCTAGGGAGCGGGGCCGCGCGCGCCGGGACAGGACAGACGGAGAGCGAGTCAGGTACGGGAGCCGGGATGCGCATCGCGAGCGGGCGCTACCCGCATCGCGAATCGCATCCCGGCTGGAGACGGTATCGCAGCGCACCGGGTCAGTGGAGCTGCCCGGAGCGCTGCGGTAGCGAGAGAGAAGCGAGCGCTCCGGGGAGGAGCGGGGACCCGGAGCGCTCGGCGTAACAGTACCCCCCCCCCTTGGGTCTCCCCCTCTTCTTAGAGCCTGAGAACCTGAGGAGCAGACTTTTGTCTAGGATGTTGTCCTCAGGTTCCCAGGATCTCTCTTCAGGTCCACAGCCCTCCCAATCCACCAAAAAGAACCTTTTTCCTCTGACCGTCTTGGAGGCCAGTATCTCTTTCACTGAGAAGACGTCAGAAGAACCGGAGACAGGAGTGGGAGAAACTAATTTGGGAGAGAAACGGTTGATGATGAGTGGTTTAAGAAGAGAGACATGAAAGGCATTAGGAATACGGAGAGAAGGAGGAAGAAGAAGTTTGTAAGAGACAGGATTAATTTGGCACAAGACTTTGAAAGGACCAAGATAGCGTGGACCCAGTTTGTAACTGGGGACACGAAAGCGGACATATTTAGCGGAGAGCCATACCTTGTCTCCGGGAGCAAAAATGGGGGGAGCTCTTCTTTTCTTATCGGCAAACTTTTTCATGCGAGATGAAGCCTGTAAAAGAGAATCTTGGGTCTCTTTCCATATGGTGGAAAGATCACGAGTCACTTCATCTACAGCGGGCAAACCAGAGGGCAAGGGAGTAGGGAGGGGGGGAAGAGGGTGACGGCCGTACACCACGAAAAATGGGGATTTGGAGGAAGATTCAGAGACTCTAAAGTTATACGAGAATTCGGCCCATGGTAGAAGATCTGCCCAATCATCCTGGCGGGAGGAAACAAAATGTCGTAAATAATCACCCAAGACCTGGTTAATTCTTTCTACTTGTCCATTGGATTGAGGATGATATGCAGAAGAAAAGTTTAATTTAATCTTGAGTTGTTTACAGAGAGCCCTCCAGAATTTTGACACGAATTGGACGCCTCTATCCGAGACTATCTGTGTGGGCAACCCGTGAAGACGAAAAATGTGTACAAAAAATTGTTTAGCCAACTGAGGCGCTGAAGGAAGACCAGGAAGAGGGATGAAATGTGCCATCTTGGAGAATCGATCAACGACCACCCAAACAACAGTGTTGCCACGGGATGGGGGTAGGTCTGTAATAAAATCCATACCAATCAGAGACCAAGGCTGTTCGGGGACAGGCAGAGGATGAAGAAAACCAGCGGGCTTCTGGCGAGGAGTCTTATCCCGGGCACAGACAGTGCAGGCTCGCACAAAGTCCACGACATCCGTCTCCAGAGTCGGCCACCAATAGAAGCGAGAGATGAGTTGCACAGATTTCTTGATGCCTGCATGACCTGCGAGATGGGAGGAGTGACCCCATTTGAGGATTCCGAGGCGTTGGCGTGGAGAGACGAAGGTCTTTCCTGGAGGAGTTTGCCTGATGGAGGCTGGAGAAGTGGAAATCAGGCAGTCAGGAGGAATGATGTGTTGCGGAGAGAGTTCAACTTCCGAGGCATCCGAGGAACGAGAGAGAGCATCGGCCCTAATGTTCTTATCGGCAGGCCGAAAGTGAATTTCAAAATTAAATCGGGCAAAGAACAGAGACCACCTGGCCTGGCGAGGATTCAGCCGTTGGGCAGACTGGAGGTAGGAGAGGTTCTTGTGGTCGGTGTAAATAATAACTGGAAATCTTGATCCCTCCAGCAGATGCCTCCATTCCTCAAGTGCTAATTTAATGGCTAGAAGCTCTCGATCCCCGATGGAGTAGTTCCTCTCCGCCGGAGAGAAGGTCCTAGAAAAAAAACCACAAGTAACAGCATGCCCGGAAGAATTTTTTTGTAGAAGGACCGCTCCAGCTCCTACAGAGGAGGCATCAACCTCCAATAGGAAGGGTTTAGATGGGTCAGGTCTGGAGAGCACGGGAGCCGAAGAAAAGGCAGACTTGAGCCGTTTAAAGGCGTCTTCCGCTTGAGGAGGCCAAGACTTGGGATTGGCATTTTTTTTGGTTAAAGCCACGATAGGAGCCACAACGGTAGAAAAATGTGGAATAAATTGCCTGTAATAATTGGCGAACCCCAAAAAACGTTGGATAGCACGGAGTCCGGAGGGGCGTGGCCAATCTAAGACGGCAGAGAGTTTGTCTGGATCCATTTGTAGTCCCTGGCCAGAGACCAAGTATCCTAGGAAAGGAAGAGATTGGCATTCAAACAGACATTTCTCTATCTTGGCATAAAGTTGATTGTCACGAAGTCTCTGAAGAACCATACGGACATGCTGGCGGTGTTCTTCTAGATTGGCAGAAAAAATCAGGATATCGTCCAGATATACAACAACACAGGAGTATAAGAGATCACGAAAAATTTCATTAACAAAGTCTTGGAAGACGGCAGGGGCGTTGCACAGGCCAAAGGGCATGACCAGATACTCAAAGTGTCCATCTCTAGTGTTAAATGCCGTTTTCCATTCATCCCCCTCTCTGATGCGGATGAGATTATAAGCACCTCTTAAGTCCAGTTTGGTAAAGATGTGGGCACCTTGGAGGCGATCAAAGAGTTCAGAGATGAGGGGTAGGGGGTAGCGGTTCTTTACCGTGATTTTATTAAGACCGCGGTAGTCAATGCAAGGACGTAGAGAGCCATCTTTTTTGGACACAAAGAAAAATCCGGCTCCGGCAGGAGAGGAGGATTTACGGATAAAGCCTTTTTTTAAATTTTCCTGGATGTACTCCGACATAGCAAGAGTCTCTGGGGCGGACAGAGGATAGATTCTGCCCCGGGGTGGAGTAGTGCCCGGGAGGAGGTCAATAGGACAATCATAAGGCCTGTGAGGAGGTAGAGTCTCCGCTTGTTTTTTGCAAAAAACATCCGCAAAGTCCATATAGGCCTTAGGAAGACCGGTTACAGGGGGAACCACCGAGTCACGGCAAGGGGTACTGGGTACCGGTTTTAGGCAGTCCTTGAAACAAGAGGGCCCCCAACTCTTGATCTCCCCAGTGGACCAATCCAGGGTTGGGGAATGGAGTTGAAGCCAGGGTAGTCCAAGGAGGATTTCGGAAGTGCAATTGGGGAGGACCAAAAATTCAATCTTCTCGTGATGAGGTCCGATGCACATTAGAAGGGGCTCCGTGCGGAAACGTATGGTACAGTCCAATCTTTCATTGTTTACACAATTGATGTAGAGGGGTCTGGCGAGACTGGTCACTGGGATGTTGAACCTGTTGACGAGAGAGGCCAAAATAAAATTTCCTGCAGATCCGGAATCCAAGAAGGCCATAGTAGAGAAGGAGAAGGCAGAGGCAGATATCCGCACAGGCACAGTAAGACGTGGAGAAGCAGAGTAGACATCAAGGACTGTCTCGCCTTTGTGCGGAGTCAGCGTACGTCTTTCCAGGCGGGGAGGACGGATAGGACAATCCTTCAGGAAGTGTTCGGTACTGGCACAGTACAGGCAGAGATTCTCCATGCGGCGTCGTGTCCTCTCTTGAGGTGTCAGGCGAGACCGGTCGACCTGCATAGCCTCCACGGCGGGAGGCACAGGAACGGATTGCAGGGGACCAGAGGAGAGAGGAGCCGGGGAGAAAAAACGCCTTGTGCGAACAAAGTCCATATCCTGGCGGAGCTCCTGACGCCTTTCGGAAAAACGCATGTCAATGCGAGTGGCAAGATGGATGAGTTCATGTAGATTAGCAGGGATTTCTCGTGCAGCCAGAACATCTTTAATGTTTCTGGATAGGCCTTTTTTAAAGGTCGCGCAGAGGGCCTCATTATTCCAGGATAATTCTGAAGCAAGAGTACGGAATTGTACGGCGTACTCGCCAACGGAAGAATTACCCTGGACCAGGTTCAACAGGGCAGTCTCAGCAGAAGAGGCTCGGGCAGGTTCCTCAAAGACACTTCGAATTTCCGAGAAGAAGGAGTGTATAGAGGCAGTGACGGGGTCATTGCGGTCCCAGAGCGGTGTGGCCCATGACAGAGCTTTTCCAGACAGAAGGCTGACTACGAAAGCCACCTTAGACCTTTCAGTAGGAAACTGGTCCGACATCATCTCCAAGTGCAGGGAACATTGGGAAAGAAAGCCACGGCAGAATTTAGAGTCCCCATCAAATTTATCCGGCAAGGATAGTCGTAGACCAGAAGCGGCCACTCGCTGCGGAGGAGGTGCAGGAGCTGGCGGAGGAGATGATTGCTGAAGCTGTGGTAGTAGCTGCTGTAGCATCACGGTCAGTTGAGACAGCTGTTGGCCTTGTTGCGCTATCTGTTGTGACTGCTGGGCGACCACCGTGGTGAGGTCGGCGACAACTGGCAGAGGAACTTCAGCGGGATCCATGGCCGGATCTACTGTCACGATGCCGGCTGGCAGGTAGTGGATCCTCTGTGCCAGAGAGGGATTGGCGTGGACCGTGCTAGTGGATCGGTTCTAAGTCACTACTGGTTTTCACCAGAGCCCGCCGCAAAGCGGGATGGTCTTGCTGCGGCGGTAGTGACCAGGTCGTATCCACTAGCAACGGCTCAACCTCTCTGACTGCTGAAGATAGGCGCGGTACAAGGGAGTAGACAGAAGCAAGGTCGGACGTAGCAGAAGGTCGGGGCAGGCAGCAAGGATCGTAGTCGGGGGCAACGGCAGGAGGTCTGGAACACAGGCTAGGAACACACAAGGAAACGCTTTCACTGGCACAATGGCAACAAGATCCGGCGAGGGAGTGAAGGGGAAGTGAAGTATAAATAGGGAGTGCACAGGTGAACACACTAATTGGAACCACTGCGCCAATCAGCGGCGCAGTGGCCCTTTAAATCGCAGAGACCCGGCGCGCGCGCGCCCTAGGGAGCGGGGCCGCGCGCGCCGGGACAGGACAGACGGAGAGCGAGTCAGGTACGGGAGCCGGGATGCGCATCGCGAGCGGGCGCTACCCGCATCGCGAATCGCATCCCGGCTGGAGACGGTATCGCAGCGCACCGGGTCAGTGGAGCTGCCCGGAGCGCTGCGGTAGCGAGAGAGAAGCGAGCGCTCCGGGGAGGAGCGGGGACCCGGAGCGCTCGGCGTAACAGTGACTTGTCGTTATTCATTGTGTCACCCTCTGTGGCGCTCCGCCTAGGTTTTTTTTCTTTTCCTATATGCTCAAATGAAAATCAGCTGTTCCCTGTTCTAATTCATTCCAAAGGTAAGATTAGGGCTTTTTGTGGCCAGTCAAGTTATTTCACAACATGCCTTTATGGACCTTACTGTGTGCACTGGCCAAAAACCAAACCCAAACTGTTCCCACATAGTTGAAAGCATACAGTTGTCCAAAATGGTTGGGTATGCTGAAGATTTGGGTTTTCACTTGACAGTAATAAAGGGGCCTGGGCCAATCCCTGAATAACAACCCTATAGTATTATCCCTCCTCCACCAAACTGTACAACTGGCACAATGCAGTCAGGCAGGTAATGTTCTCCTGGCATTCAACAAAGCCAGGCTTGTCCATTAGACTTCCAGATAGAGTATGAATTGCCACTCAAAAGAACACGTTTCTACTGCTCCAGAGTCTAGTAGTTACAGCACTTCATCCAATGCTTGGCTTGCTCAGTTAGTCACTCGGTGTGTCGGGTCACCATTGTGATCAGTGATTGGCTGAGAAGAAATGTCTCACGTCTAAAGGCCCAAGCAGGGAGTGCTTGGCAGTACGGACTGGTACTGTCAGAACTGCCCTGTGGGGGATTAACAGGTGGTGAGTACTTGAATAGTTACATAGTTAGTACAGTCGAAAAAAGACATATGTCCATCAAGTTCAACCAGGGAATTGAAGGGTAGGGGTGTGGCGCGATATTGGGGAAGGGATGGTATTTTATATTTCTTCATAAGCATTAATGTTATTTTGTTCCAGGAATGTATCTAACCCTGTTTTAAAGCTGTTAATTTTTCCTGCTGTGACCAGTTCCTGAGGTAGACTGTTCCATAAGTTCACAGTTCTCATGGTAAAGAAGGCGTGTCGCCCCTTGAGACTAAACTTTTTCTTCTCCAGACGGAGGAAGTGCCCCCTCGTCCTTTGGGGGGGTTTAACCTGGAACAGTTTTTCTCCATATTTTTTGTATGGGCCATTAATATACTTATATACGTTTATCACATCCCCCCTTAACCCCTTAAGGACACATGACGTACTGGAACGTCATGTGTCCACTCCCGATCTATAACGCGGGGCCACGGCGGGGCCCCGCGTCATAGCGGGTCGGGCCCGGCTTCTAACAACGGCCGGGACCCGTGGCTAATAGCGCGCGGCATTGATCGCTGTGCCGCGCGCTATTAACCCTTTAGACGCGGCGTTCAAAGTTGAACGCCGCGTCTAAAGTGAAACCGAAAGCATGCCGGCTAGCTCAGTGGGCTGTTCGGGATAGCCGCGGTGAAATCGCGGCATCCCGAACAGCTGACAGGACAGCGGGAGGGCCCCTACCTGCCTCCTCGCTGTCCGATCGCCGAATGACTGCTCAGTGCCTGAGATCCAGGCATGAGCAGTCATGCGGCAGAATCATCGATCACTGGTTTCTTATGAGAAACCAGTGATCAATGTAAAAGATCAGTGTGTGCAGTGTTATAGGTCCCTATGGGACCTATAACACTGCAAAAAAAAAGTGCAAAAAAAAAGTGAATAAACATCATTTAACCCCTTCCCTATTAAAAGTTTGAATCACCCCCCTTTTCCCATAAAAGAAAAAACGCAGTGTAAATAAAAATAAAAATAAACATAAATGGTATCGCCGTGTGCGGAAATGTCCGAATTATAAAAATATATCGTTAATTAAACCGCACGGTCAATGGCGTGCGCGCAAAAAAATTCCAAAGTCCAAAATAGTGCATTTTTGGTCACTTTTTATATCATGAAAAAATGAATAAAAAGCGATCAATAAGTCCTATCAATGCAAAAATGATACCGTTAAAAACTTCAGATCACGGCGCAAAAAATGAGCCCTCATACCGCCCCATACACGGAAAAATGAAAAAGTTATAGGGGTCAGAAGATGACAATTTTAAACGTATAAATTTTTCTGCATGAAGTTATGATTTTTTCCAGAAGTGCGACAAATTCAAACCTGTATAAGTAGGGTATCATTTTAATCATATGGACCTACAGAATAAAGGTAAGGTGTCATTTTTACCGAAAAATGTACTACGTAGAAACGGAAGCCCCCAAAAGTTACAAAATGGCGTTTTTTTTTTCAATTTTGTCTCACAATGATTTTTTTTCCCGTTTCACCGTAGATTTTTGGGCACAATGACTGACGTCATTACAAAGTAGAATTGGTGGTGCAAAAAATAAGCCATCATATGGATTTTTAGGTGCAAAATTGAAAGAGTTATGATTTTTTAAAGGCAAGGAGCAAAAAACGAAAATGCAAAAACGGAAAAACCCCCGGTCCTTAAGGGGTTAAACGTCTCTTCTCAAGACTAAACAATTGTAACTCCTTTAATCACTCCTCATAGCTAAGATGTTCCATGCCCCATATTAGTTTAGTCGCGCGTCTCTGCACCCTTTCCAACTCCGCAGTGTCCCTTTTATATACAGGCGACCAAAACTGAACAGCATATTCCCGGTGAGGCCGTACCAATGCTTTATAAAGGGGGAGTATTATGTCCCTGTCCCTTGAGTCCATGCCTCTTTTGATACATGACAATATCCTGCCGGCTTTGGAAGCAGCAGCCTGACATTGCATGCTATTCTGTAGTCTGTGATCTACAAGTACACCCAGATCCTTCTCTACCAGTGACTCTCCCAGTTTAATCCCCCCTAAGACATACGATGCTGCAGGTTATTAGTACCCAGATGCATAACTTTACATTTATCCACATTGAACCTCATTTGCCAAGTGGATGCCCAGACACTTTGTCTATCCAAGTCATCTTGTAACTTATACACATCTTCTATAGACTGTACCGTGCTACAAAGCTTGGTGTCATCTGCAAAGATAGAAACAGAGCTGTTATTACCATCCTCTATATCATTGATAAATAAATTAAACAACAGCGGGCCCAGTACTAAACCTTGGGGTACACCACTAATAACCGGGGACCAATCAGAGTACGAATCATTGACCACCACTCTCTGGGTACATTCCATGAGCCAGTGTTCAATCCAGTTACAAACTAAAGTTTCCAAACCCAAAGACCTTAACTTACCTGTCAGACGTCTGTGAGGGACAGTATCAAACGCTTTAGCAAAATCCAGAAACACTATATCCACAGCCATTCCTCTATATACAGAGCCCCCCTCTATATACACAGCCCCCTCTATATCCACAGCCCCCCTCTCTATATACACAGCCCCCCTCTATATACACAGCCATTCCTCTGTCAAGGCTTCTACTCACCTCTTCATAAAAGCAAATTAGATTGGTTTGACAACTTCTATCCTTAGGAAACCCATGCTGGCTATCACTTATAATACAATTATCCCCTATGTATGTATGTAATCCCTTATAAGTCCTTCAAACAATTTACCCACAATGCTATAATTTCCTGGGGAAGACCTAGAGCCCTTCTTGAAGATTGGCACCACATTCGCCTTGCGCCAGTCCCTTGGCACAATACCAGACACCAGAGAATCTCTAAATATCATGAACAGGGGTACAGATATTACTGAACTTACCTCTCTAAGAACTCTTGGGTGTAGTCCATCCGGCCCTGGAGATTTGCTTACATTTATATTACTTAACTTACCTTGTACCATCTCTACATTAAGCCAGTTCAGTACATTACATGATGTGTTACCAGCACTGACCTGGCCAATGTCAGCTCCTTTTTCCATAGTGTATACAGAACTAAAGAACCCATTCAGTAGCTCCGCCTTCTCTTGATCGCCCGTGACAACCTCCCCATTATCATTATTAAGGGGTCCTACATCCTCTGTCCTTGGTTTTTTTGCATTTATATATCTAAAAAAATATTTAGGATTAGTTTTGCTTTCTTTTGCCACCTGTCTCTCATTTTGAATTTTTGCTGTTTTTATTACATTTTTACAGATTTTATTACCGTAAGCTCCTTGTACTGTTTAAATGTTATAGCTGACCCCTCAGATTTGTATTTTTTGAAGGCTATTTTTTTGTTGTTTATTGCTCTTTTAACATCATTTGTCAGCCATGTAGGATAGCTGATCTAATTACAATAAAACCTCTTTTAGGCCAGGTTTTCACACTGGGTTTTTTCAGCGTTTTCTTTTTTTTTTTCCTAATAAACTGCACACTGCAGTTTTTGAGACAAAACCAGAAGTGTATTAAAAAAATTGAAGACATAAAGTAAGGATTTATACTTTTCCTTCCTACTGGATCCACTTCTGACTTTGGCTCAAAAACTGCATTTGGCAGTTTTCAAAAAAACGCCAAAGAAAAACCTGTGTGGAAACCAAGCCTAAGACGACCACTTAAAATTGTAATGAAACATGGTGTTTTTTTTTTTTTTCTGTTATGATGGAGGAGAACCTCTATCTGATTGTTAAAGTAAGAAAAAAACGAAAAACTTGTTTCTAAAAGGCGTGATCTGCTGTAACCTGAACTCTTAGGTGAAGGGCAGGCAGATAAGAGTGAGCTGATATGTCGCAGTGGTGGAATAACTTTGTTGACTACACAGTCAGCCTTGAAGACCAGCTGCTTCTAACCAAAACCAACTAGTTACCGAATAAATGTAATATGTGACCATGTGCATGAAAGGGGTTATCCAGGATTAGAAAAACATAGTTGCTTTCTTCCTAAAACATGGCCACACGTGTCTTCAGGTTGTGTGTGGTATTATAAATCAGCTCCATAATATGGTATTCACCTAACAGATGTTAATGAATGGAAAAGAAAATCATTATAGGTAATTTACTAATCATTACTTTTTTTTAGGGTTTAACCCCTTAAGGACACATGACGTACTGGAACGTCATGTGTCCGCTCCCGATCTATAACGCGGGGCCACGGCGTGGCCCCGCGTCATAGCGGGTCGGGCCCGGCCGGGCGGGACCCGTGGCTAATAGCGCGTGGCATTGATCGCTGTGCCGCGCGCTATTAACCCTTTAGATGTGGCGTTCAAAGTTGAACGCCGCGTCTAAAGTGAAACTGAAACCATGCCGGTTAGCTCAGTGGGCTGTTCTGGATAGCCGCGGAGAAATCGCGGTATCCCGAACAGCTTACAGGACAGCGGGAGGGCCCCTACCTGCCTCCTCGCTGTCCGATCGTCGAATGACTGCTCAGTGCCTGAGATCCAGGCATGAGCAGTCAAGCGGCAGAATCTTTGATCACTGGTTTCCTATGAGAAACCAGTGATCAATGATAAAGATCAGTGTGTGCAGTGTTATAGGTCCCTATGGGAGCTATAACACTGCAAAAAAAAAGTGGAAAAAAAAGTGAATAAATATCATTTAACCCCTTCCCTATTAAAAGTTTGAATCACCCCCCTTTTCCCATAAAAAAAAAAACACAGTGTAAATAAAAATAAAAATAAACATATATAGTATCGCCGCGTGCAGAAATGTCCGAATTATAAAAATATATCGTTAATTAAACCGCACGGTCAATGTCGTGCACGCAAAAAAATTCCAAAGTCCAAAATAGTACATTTTTGGTCACTTTTTATATCATGAAAAAATGAATAAAAAGTGATCAATAAGTCCTATCAATGCAAATATGATACCGTTAAAAACTTCAGATCATGGCGCAAAAAATGAGCCCTCATACCGCCCCATACACGGAAAAATAAAAAAGTTATAGGAGTCAGAAATGACAATTTTAAACGTATAAATTTTCCTGCATGAAGTTATGATTTTTTCCAGAAGTGCGACAAAATCAAACCTATATAAGTAGGGTATCATTTTAACCGTATGGACCTACAGAATAAATGTCAGGTGTCATTTTTACCGAAAAATTTACTATGTAGAGACGGAAGCCCCCAAAAGTTACAAAACAGTTATTTTTTTTTCAATTTTGTCGCACAATGATTTTTTTTTCCGTTTCACCGTAGATTTTTGGGCACAATGACTGACGTCATTACAAAGTAGAATTGGTGGCGCAAAAAATAAGCCATAATATGGATTCTTAGGTGCAAAATTGAAAGAGTTATGATTTTTTAAAGGCAAGGATCAAAAAACGAAAATGCAAAAACGGAAAAAACCCGGTCCTTAAGGGGTTAAAGGGGTTCCCCCTTGTTTATACTGTTTTTTGTTATTATGTTTGTGTGTTATGTGTGTATAAGTATGTGTTTTTTTATGTGTTTTGTGAATATGCATATATGTATTTTCTTACCTTTTGTGAAGATCGGGAAGCTGGCCCCTTTTTCTTCCAGCAGCTTGCTGTGTAACCTCAGCCTTCGCCATGTTGTGTTCGGTAAGTGGGATGTCGGGGGGTGTTTTTTTTTTGTGACGTCCGATTGGAATCTTTTATTCCTGTTTCTTCCGTGGCTCAGCGACGAATCTGCGGCCTCTTCCGGCACATGCGCAGGTAGTTTGTTTTTTTTTTTTTTACCAATAAAGTTTTTTTTGTCTAATTGACAAACTGTCTGCGCATGCGCGAGTACGCAAGTGCTACGATAACAGCGTAGCGTATGTTAGGTCTACGCTAATAGCGTAGCTTCGCGCAAGCACAGACAGTTTGTCAATTAAGACAAAAAAAACTTTATTGGTACAAAAAAAAAAAAAACTACCTGCGGAAGAGGCCACAGATTCGTCGCTGAGCCACGGAAGAAACAGGAAGAAAAGATTCGCCTCGGATGTCAGAAACACCCCCCCCCCCCCCCGACATCCCACTTACCGAACACAACATGGCGAAGGCCGAGGTTACACAGCAAGCCGCTGGAAGAAAAAGGGGCCAGCTTCCGGATCTTCACAAAAGGTAAGAAAATACATATATACATAATCACAACACACATAAAAAAACACATACTTATACACACATAACACACAAACATAATAACAAAAAAACTGTATAAACAAGGGAGAACCCCTTTAACTTGTTGTTTAAAGGGGTATTCCAATGTTTACTAAAACACGGTATATATATATATATATATATATATATATATATATATATAAAAAAAAAAAATACATACTTACCTTGCCCAGTCCCCTGCAGCTCCCATTTTTCTCTGTCTGTTCCTTTGATCTTCTCTTTTCTTGCTTCTGAGAAAAGCACTCGGTGCGGGATCTCTGGCAACAAGGCTATCCCATCCTTGCAAGTGATTGGCAGAGCCACCAGATCCTGCACTGAGCGCTCCACTTGGAAACAGCAAGAAGAGGGAAGATTGGGTGACTGGATGGAGGCGAGCAGGAGCTGCAGGGGACCAGGGCTAAGTAAATGCATTTTTTCTATCCCCTCTGCCCCAGAAGCATATTGTTCCTTAGCAAACTCTGGAATACCCCTTTCATTATAAGTGAAGTAGTGAAGTTTTACTTAGTTGCCAACTTTACTAGAATGTCTGGGAGACTTTTACAAAAATAGAAGGACCTCCATGGTATTCACCAATGTGGGAGGTGACATTTTCTGTAGTGTTTCCTCTGATTCTGCAGTTACAAACTATAACACTTTAATGGAGCTGAGGTGCAGAACTATGCACAAACTGAGGACAAGAATGGTGCTGTTTCTGAAAGAAAGCAGCTATTTTTTTTCCTATCCTGGATACCCCTTTAAGGCCCCGTTCACTTAACCCCTTAAGGACCCAGGGTTTTTCCGTTTTTGCATTTTCGTTTTTTCCTCCTTACCTTTAAAAAAATCATAACTCTTTAAATTTTGCACCTAAAAATCCATATGATGACTTATTTTTTGCGCCACCAATTCTACTTTGTAATGACCTCAGTCATTTTACCCAAAAATCTATGGTGAAACAGAAAAAAAAAATCATTGAGACAAAATTGAAAAAAAACCCACAATTTTGTAACTTTTGGGAGCCTCCGTTTCTACACAGTACATTTTTCGGTAAAATTGACACCTTATCTTTATTCTGTAGGTCCATACGATTAAAATGATCCCCTACTTATATAGGTTTGATTTTGTCGCACTTCTGGAAAAAATCATAACCACATGCACGAAAATGTATACGTTTAAAATTGTCATCTTCTGACCCCCATAACTTTTTTATTTTTCTGCGTACAGGGTATAGGGCTTATTTTTTGCGCCGTGATCTGAAGTTTTTAGCGGTACCATTTTATTGATCGGACTTTTTGATCGCTTTTTATTCATTTTTTCACGGTATAAAAAGTGACCAAAAATATGCTATTTTGGACTGGTTTTTTTTGCGCGTACACCATTGACCGTGCAGTTTAATTAACAAAATATTTTTATAATTCGGACATTTCCGCATGCGGCAATACCACATATGTTTATTTTTATTTACACTGTCTTTTTTTTTATGGGAAAAGGGGGGTGATTCAAACTTTTATTAGGGAAGGGGTTAAATGATCTGTATTAACTTTTTTTTCCACTTTTATTTGCAATGTTATAGCCCCCATAGGGGCCTGGATCTCAGGCACTGAGCAGTAATTCGTCGATCGGACACTAGGAGGCAGGTAAGGGGATCCTTCTCGTGTCCTACAGCTGTTCGGGATGCCACGACTTCACCGCGGCAATCCCAAACAGCCCACTGAGCTATCCGGGGGTAGTTTAGTTTCACTTTAGACGCGGCGATCAACTTTGAATGAACGATTTCAGCAGGCATCCGGCTCCGCTCCACCTAGCGGCTGGGGCCGGAAATGCGCAGGGCGTATCCATACGCCCTGTGTCCTTAAGGACTTAGAAACGGGGGCGTATGGATACGCCCTGTGTCCTTAAGGGGTTAAAGGAGAACTACGGGATTGAAAAATGTATCCTCTATCCTAAGGATAGGGGATAAGTTTCAGATCGCGCGGGGTCCGACCGCTGGGGCCCCCTGCGATCTCTCATACGGGGCCCCGTCTCTCTGGTTAGAGAGGGCGTGTTGACCACCGCACGAAGCAGCGGCCGACACGCCCCCTCCATACACTGATATGGGAGAGCCGGAAATTGCTGAAGGCAGCGCTTCGGCTCTCCCATAGCAGTAAATGGAGGTGCGCGTGTCAGCCGCCTCGTGCAGTGGTCGACACGCGCTCTCTATGCAGAGAGCTGCGGCCCCGTACGGGAGATCGTGGGGGGCCCCAGCGGTCGGACCCCCCGCGATCTGAAACTTATCCCCTATCCTTAGTATAGGGGATAACATTTTCAATCCCGTAGTTCTCCTTTAAATATACAATAGCTTAGAAGACTGGATGGAGAAACGTGTTTCATAGAAAATACAAGGCTTCATACAATACAGCTATGCTCATGTACAAAACAAAAAGTTATGCATGTCACAATATGGTGAGACAAAATATCAACACATTCCTTCCAGAAAAAGTGTTGTCATGGTCGGGGGTGTAATTAAAGGGGTATACCAGGAATTTTTTTTTATTTGACTATGCTACAGGGGCTATAACGTTACTGTGGTCCATAATATAGTGTCTGTACCTGTGTGTGACGGTTTTCTCACAATTCTTCTGTGATTATCGCCCTAATATTTATTTTAACAGCATACAAAATTACTCATGTGTCGGGATTTCCCAGGTTGCAGTGCGTCGAGACCTGACATCACTAGTCAGATGATCAGAGGGAGCCTGTCCTGCTTCAATGGGTGGAGGGATCAATATGCAACTAATGCAACAGCTGGAGGCACCCTGATTAGAAAATACTGTGTTTCAGTGGGTGGGGTGGCTGATGTGTGGGAGGGAGGAAAGTGACCTCAAACTTACAAGCATGGAACTATGGGATGTGTACTTTAGAAAACAAAATCCAACAGGAAATACCCAGGTCTGACAGGTATGTACTAAAATCACCTTATGGTGGATAACACCTTTAAATGGGTACTCCGCTGGAAAACTTTTTTTTTTTTTATAAATGAGCTGATGCCAGAAAGTTAAACAGATTTGTAAATTATAAGTAGTAGTTAGCTACCCATGGGCCTTTTCTTTCCTGGCAGCCTCCCAGTTTGACTGGGAGAGCATGGTAAATGTGCTATAACATCCTGTTCGCACTGGTGTGGTGCTGGGCGGCGTCCGTTGCTGCCGTGGCGCCGTGTCTACGGGGAGGTGCGACCCATGGACTGGTTTGAGTGACGTTGGAGCCGCCTGTGGGCACTGGTGTCGCGGCGGTGGTGGTCGCCGCCCAGTGCTACGCCATTTTATGCTAGGGACGTTAGGGACCCACTCTAAATAGGTGGCCTTGACGTGGCGAGTGGGCTTGTACTTTTTGATCATAAATGTATACTAACAACCTGTTAGTTTTTGAAATTATGCTGAGAAGCAATTGGATCATTGTGCAAGATTGTAGATGTGCACCATGTCTGTTTTCTACTTGAGTACAGATTTGTAAATTACTTCTATTTTAAAATATTAACCCTTTCAGTATTTATCAGATGCTGTATACTACAGAGGAAGTTCTTTTCTTTTTTAATTTCCTTTCTGTCTAACCACAGTGTCCTGTCCATGTCAGAAACTGTCCAGAGCAGGATAGGTTTGCTATAGGGATTTGCTCCTACTCTAGACAGTTCCTAAAATGGACATAGGTGTCAGTAGAGAGCACTGTGGTCAGACAGAAAGGAAATTAAAAAAGAAAATAACTTCCTGTGGAGCATATAGCAGCTGATAAGTACTGTAAGAAATAAGATTTTTAAATAGAACTAATTTACAAATCTGTTAAAAAATATATATATATATATATATATATATATATATATATATATATATGTAAAATTCAAGTGGAGTACCCCTTTGAATATGTGGCTGCATTGACAATAACAAAGCAGTTTACTTACCCGGTCCGACCCCCGTCATTGCCGGTTTCCTGAGTGCCTGGTCTCCATCGCAGTTCTCTCTTTCGCTACTCCTGCTAATGTTCTTTGGAGTCTGGCAATGTCCACTCAGTAGGTTACTTCTATGCTGTCAATTCTTATGAGCTTCTAATAGAGCATATGCTGTCCACATGGAATATCCGTGGGAGTATTGAAGAAGAGGACCATGGCGGAGACCAGGAGACTCTAGGGAAACCAGCAGTGGCAAGGCAGCAGGCCAGGTAAGTATACTGCTTTGTTATTTTCAACAAAACCCAGGTCACATAAAACTTGATGGATTTTTTTTCCCAACCATATGAACTGTGTAACTATAGTTAAAAAACAAAAACAAAAAAAAACTCCTTTAAAGGAAAACTTCACCAAACCACGAAAATCTATATTTGGGTTCAATTTCCCTAGCGGATGCTCTGTTCCTTACGAAATCCATTCTTAGGGAACTGCTTGAAGAAGTTACCTGGTCTACACAGAACATAGCTGACCTGTACGCTTCTGGGTCCAGTCTGTGACAACTCATCATCACATTGAAGAGGATCCAAGTGTTTTCTAAAGAAGACTGTACTTTGTGGTCTCTATCTCCCTCTGCTGGAGACAGGGAGAATTACAGAGGAGAGTAAACTGGTCGATGAAGATTTAAGTACATTTTATTGTATTTATTTCAGATGAGCATTTAAAGAACCTTTTTGTGTAAATCAAACAAAAACAAACTGGAACAATAAATAAATTATCAGTATATGATGTCAAAGTTAAATATGTAACTATCCTTTTATCAATTGAAATTTTAAAAAGAGTTGAGTAATTTTCCCTTCATTTTATCTATGTTTTATTGATTTTAACATTTTAAAGTTTTTTCTTGGTGGCATGGTTCACACTACAGAATTTTCGAATGTAATTACACTTAGAAATTCTGATGCAGCAGAATCCCATTGCTGTCAATTGTTTTTTTGCTGCACCATTCACATTTCTTTCTGCTTTCAAAACGAGCGTTCGGTGCAGGATCTGCTGGCTCAGCCAGTCACGTGCAGCAGTGGTGTCCTGTCTTGGCCAGTGACTGGCTGAGCCAGCAGGTCCTGAACCGAATGCTCATCTTGGAAGCATGAGGAAGAGAGAAAACTGGATGACTGGATGGAGACGAGCACTTTAACCCCTTAAGGACCGGGGGGGGGGGGGGGGTGTTTCCGTTTTTGCATTTTCGTTTTTTGCTCCTTGCCTTTAAAAAATCATAACTCTTTCAATTTTGCACCTAAAAATCCATATGATGGCTTATTTTTTGCGCCACCAATTCTACTTTGTAATGATGTCAGTCATTTTGCCCAAAAATCTACGGTGAAACGGAAAAAAAAAAATCATTGTGCGACAAAATTGAAAAAAAAAAACGCAGTTTTGTAACTTTTGGGGGCTTCCGTTTCTAGGTAGTAAATTTTTCGGTAAAAATGACACCTTATCTTTATTCTGTAGGTCCATACGATTAAAATGATACCCTACTCATATAGGTTTGATTTTGTCGTACTTCTGTAAAAAATCATAACTACATGCAGGAAAATGTATACGTTTAAAATTGTCATCTTCTGACCCCTATAACTTTTTAATTTTTCCGTGTATGGGGCGGAATGAGGACTCATTTTTTGCGTCGTGATCTGAAGTTTTTAACGGTACCATTTTTGCATTGATAGGACTTATTGATCGCTTTTTATTCATTTTTAAATGATATAAAAAGTGACCAAAAATGCACTATTTTGGACTTTGGAATTTTTTTGCGCGCACGCCATTGACCGAGCGGTTTAATTAATGATATATTTTTATAATTCGGACATTTCCGCACGCGGTGACACCATATATGTTTATTTTTATTTTTATTTACACTGTGTTTTTTTTTATGGGAAAAGGGGGGTGATTCAAACTTTTAATAGGCGAGGGGTTAAATGATCTTTATTCACTTTTTTTTTCACTTTTTTTTTGCAGTGTTATAGGTCCCATAGGGACCTATAACACTGCACACACTGATCATTGTTATCCCATAGGGACCTATAACACTGCACACACTGATCTTTATCATTGATCACTGGTTTCTCATAGGAAACCAGTGATCGACGATTCTGCCGCATGACTGCTCATGCCTGGATCACAGGCACTGAGCAGTCATTCAGCGATCGGACAGCGAGGAGGCAGGTAGGGGCCCTCCCGCTGTCCTGTAAGCTGTTCGGGATGCCGCGATTTTGCCTTGGCTATCCCGATCAGCTCACTGAGTTAACCGGCATGGTTTCACTTTCGCTTTTAGCCGCTCAGCTCTGAGCACGCGGCTAAAGGGTTAATAGCGTGCGGCGCCGCGATCGGCGCTGCACGCTATTAGCGGCGGGTCCCGGCTTCACTATGACGCCGGGCCCGCTGTGATATGATGCGGGGTTACCGTGTAACCCCGCGTTATATCACGGGAGCAGGACCAAGGACGTAACAGTACGTCCTTGTCCTTAAGGGGTTAAAGGGGTTATGCAGGAAAAAACTTTTTTATATATATCAACTGGCTCCAGAAAGTTAAACAGATTTGTGAATTACTTCTATTAAAAAATCTTAATCCTTTCAGTACTTTTGAGCTGCTGAAGTTGAGTTGTTCTTTTCTGTCTAAGTGCTCTCTGATGACACGTGTCTCGGGAACTGTCCAGAGTAGAAACAAATCCCCATAACAAACCTCTTCTACTCTGTGCAGTTCCCTAGACAAGCAGAGATGTCAGCAGAGAGCACTGTTGCCAGACAGAAAAGAACAACTCAACTTCAGCAGCTGATAGTTATTAGAAGGATTACGATTTTTTAATAGAAGTAGTTTACAAATCTGTTTAACTTTCTGGAGCCAGTTGATACAGTGGTCCCTCAACATACGATGGTAATTTGCTCCAAATGACCCATCCTTTGTCGAATCCATCGTATGTTGAGGGATTCGTGCAATGTAAAAAGTGCATTTAATACTCACCTGTCCCCGCCGCTCCGGACCAGGTCCTCACCGCTCCCGATGCTGTCCCAGGGGCTCCCAATGCTGTCCCGCTGCTCCGGATCCACTTCGCGATCCTCCGGCTTCTTCCGCATCTTCTACAGGGTCCGGGTCTCGCTTTCTGGTGAGGTTATTACGTTGCTGCGCCAGCACGGCGTGCGCAGGACGTAATAACGACGCCGGAAAGCGAGGCCCGGACCCCGGAGAAGATGCAGAAGACGCCGTAGGATCGCGAAGTGGACCCGGAGCAGCGGGGATAGGTAAGTGAACCTGCCAGGGATGCTTAAAATGCTATCCAACAGCAGCTTAAGCATTTTGCGCTGTCGGATAGCAGTTAATGCGATGGCCCCGACATATAAAAGCATCGTATGTCGATTTTATCATATGTCGGGGCCATCGCATGTCGGGGGGTTACTGTATATAAAAAAAATTTTTTTTCCTGGAATACCCCTTTAACATCTAGTTTCCAGGGTTTGCTGAGGTCTGGGTGTTGAGGTCTTATGAAGTCTAGTTTCCTATACTATGTATAAATTTTGGCAGTGGGGTCTAATGACGTATAGTTTCTCAGGGTTTAGTATTGAGGTCTAGTAAAGACTGGTTGCATGGGTCTAGGGTGCTGTAGTTGGTGAACTCTGAGGTTCCGGGGTCTGGCCTACTTGGCCTTTCTGTACAGTGTATGTTTACTAATCATAAATGATTTAAAGGGGTAGTCCCATGCCCCAACATTTTGTTCAGAACGCTTGGAGCAGATGGCCGTGACGTCACGGCCACGCCCCTCATGATGTCACACCCCCTCCATTCATGTCTATGGAAGGGGACGTGACAGCCAGGGCGTGGTTTATCCTCAATACCACCCAATGGTATACCGATAATAATGACTCTGACGCCAAGTTACGGAACAACAATAGCTTTACTGAGTTAGACAGGTGGATAGTCTTCACAGCTTTGCCAGGCCCACGGAGGTGACCAGTGACTTTAGAGACCTTAGGGCTTGCTGGGACTTGTATTGGACTGGGACAATTTTGATGCAGGCCTCGCTGACTGAAGACAGGTTGACTTTGACTGACTTGAATGAGACTGACTATACATCATTTGTAGCTAACCAGGCTCTGACTGGGACCTGGGGGTAGTGGACTTGCAGATTTGTGGCTGCTTGACTGACTTTAGGCCTCCTCTGGACTCCAGACACACTCGTAGGACTTGACTGCACTGGACCTCAGCGAAGACTTAACTGGAACTAAAGAGAGAGAACTAGCTCCTCCCAGAGCCTAAATGGGGCAGACTTGGAGGGGTCCCATAGGTCACCCTTAGGTCACATGGTCACTGACACCTCACCGGGTTACAATCACATGACACTGGTAAATCACATGTCAACTGTTCTTAAAGCTATAACACATTTTAGGCATAATACATTAGATAACATACATATGAAGGAATGCGCAATGGAACAGGTGGAGGGGGGCTTGCCAGAGGACACTGTAGGGAGGCTGCCTGACAGGGCAGTAAGGGTACAGGGGTGCAACTCCTGTACTGGGCCACCACACATGAACATCATGAGGTTGGGGGGGGGGGGGGGGATTTTTTGTCACTCTATTGGGGCACCCAACTGTTTGGTTCTCAGTGCATGACATGGGAACCAGGGGCCTATTAAATGTCTCCAGACCTGCCATTTTAGCCTGCCAGAAGTGGGGTGTAATAGCAGATCACAAAAATGGTAATATACAGACGTATATAGCATGTTTTAGTTAAAAAAGAATAAACAAAGAAAAAATTAATAATGAACATAATTGGTATGGTTCTTTAAAGCCTTAAATGGGTACTCAGCTGGAAACATTTTTTTTTTTTTAAATCAACTGGTGCCAGAAAGTTAAACAGATTTGTAAATTACTTCTATAAAAAAAAAATCTTAATCATTCCAGTACTTATTAGCTGCTGTATGTTCCAGAGGAAGTTCTTTTCTTTCTGAATTTCCTTTCTGTCTGACCACAGTGCTCTCTGCTCCATTTTAGGAACTGTCCAGAGTAGAAGCAAATCCCCATCGCAATCCTATCCTGTCCCAGACAGTCCCTAAAATGGAGGTGTCAGCAGAGAGCACTGTGGTCAGACAAAAAAAAAGCAAATTCAAAAAGAAAAGAACTTCCTGTGTAGTATACAGCAGCTGATAAGTACTGGAAGGATTAAGATTTTTAAATAGAAGTAATTTGCAAATCTAGCTGTGAAGAAGGATGGAGCCAGTAATGAGTAACATTTCTTCTTTATTATATCCAGATTAAAAATCTATGGAAGGCAAAAAATGAAACACAAGGACAAAAGTGCACTACAGCATAGCTGGAAGTCCTCAAAAATGCTGACGCGTTTCAGGCCATAAGGCCCTTAGTCATGGCATACATGTGATCACTTCAACACATTCTTTTATACTAAGGTAGCTCAGGTGTTCACCTCCCACAAGGGGAGGGAGCACTGGAACTGATCACCTGGGACAAAAAACTTTATTGTCCAATGTGCAATAAAACAACATATAAAATGAGAAACATTTGCAAACAATAGAAAGATGGCAAAATTATTCTAAGGTAACAATGCATGAAATATACCAAGGGATAATTTAAGTATATACAAAACATGAAAAAAAAATTACAGTTTGCTTTACTTCAGAGGCTGGCCGTGCACGTGTGGGATCAGGTGAGCTGAAAACTGACTCTTTCCAATTCACTTAATTTGCAAAACTTTCTGGCACCAGTTGATTTAAAAAAAATGTTTTCCAGGGGAGTACCCCTTTAAGGGGTACTTCGGAGGAGAATTTTTTTTTCAGATACACTGGTGCCATATAGTTACCCAGTTTTGTAAACGATGTCTGTTTAAAAATACTTATTAGCTGCTGTATGCTCCAGAGAAAGTTGTGTAGTTCTTTTCAGTCTGGCCACAGTACTTTCTGCTGCCACCTCTGTCCGTGTCAAGAACTGTCCAGAGCAGGAGAGGGGGGATTTGCTTCTGCGTTGGACAGTTCCTAACATGGACAGAGGTGTCAGCAGAGAGCACTGAGGTCAGACTGGAAAGAACTACATAACTTACTCTGGAGCATACAGCAGCTGATAAGTACCTGAAGGCATAAACGGGTACTCTGGTGAAAAACAAGATAAAAATAAATGTTTTCAAATCAACTGGTGCCAAAAAGTTATACAGATTTGTAAATAACTTCTATTTAATAATCGTAACCCTTCCAGTACTTATCAGCTGCTTTATATATTCCAGAGGAAGTTGCGTAGTTCTTTCCAGTCTGAACACAGAGCTCTCTGCTGACACCTCTGTCCGTGTCAGGAACTGTCAGGAGCAGGAATGGTTTGCCATGGGGATTGGCTCCTACTCTGGACAGTTCTTGGAAGCCCAACCTGTGTTGAACCTTTGGCGTCTGCCCTGATTATCTGCCTGAATTTGGACTTTGCCTCTGCCTCATCCCTGTTTACTATATGGATTCACCACCCTATGACCTGGCTTGCTGCCTATGTTTTCCTGCCTGACTACTGTGTATCATACTATGGTTCCATCTGGCTCCCTTGGGCCAACAGTTACCATGATTAGGCTACAACCGGAGTTGACTCATAGCCGAGCAAGCCCTTGGAAATACACTGTACGACCTAGACTGTACCCCAGGGGGAACCACCAGCAGGCCCAAAACTGCTGTCCCTCCTCCACCATGCATGTGAGGAAAATGCAACCTATTCTGCCATTAAACATAGAAAGGAAAACACTGAGGGGTGGTATGGGGAGGGCCCTTTTAGCCTTTCTGTCTTTTCCTGTCCCTATTAGGGAGTGGAGATCAACCTCTGATCGTGCTATCATGGAGGGTGGCCTGTGAAATTAAACATGTCTCCCCAAAACACAAAACACAAACACACGTAATTCCCATTTTATAGCATTGTTATACAGCATTACATTTTATTGCTGTTATCTTCAGGATATCCAGATAACCCTAATTTAACAAAAACTCAGACATAAAATAGTGGAAAACACAAACAATAAAAAGATTTATTGCTACAAAATAATAAAAAAAAAATACAAGTACACTGAAAAAAGGTGCAATGCTTCCTGCAATAGAAAGCTAACTCCTGATGAAGGAAGTAGTAAAGGAACAGGAAGTGAGGATTAACATGGACCTAATAAATAATAGTAGATCTCCCTATTGTTTGTCTCAGATCAACTGCAGTTTATCACAATCGTTCATGTGATGAAAGGAAATTTACAATCATTCTGTGTTTGTTTTGTTATGATACTTACAGTAATCGACACTTTAGGTGTCCCAGACAGTCTACAGAGATTCCTTTGGGGAGATCTATCAAAGCCTGTGCGGTTGCCCATAGCAACCCAAGAATTGTCCCAGAATTTGAATTTTTTCCACGGAAATTCAGCAGTGTGCACAGTGTAGCAGAGTTCCATTGAAAAGAATGGAAGGCTGCTGCACCGGAAATTCTGCAATTCCTGATTATTCTATTATTTATCCTGAACGAATTTTGTTTATCCACCTCCCCAAAGAAACAACGGTGTGTGTGTGTGTGTGTATATATATATATATATATATATATATATTAAAAATATATATATATCATTTTTTTGATTGTTTATATTGTGCCAAAGTAGTAGCAAATTTAGTTAATACAAAAAATACAAATATGTTCGTTTTGTTGACTTCAACGCCAGGAAGGGACCTTCACCAAGTTGTTGATCCATCATTTAGGGCAGATAGGCAAGGAGGCAGGGACAGGGGTTTATAGGGACAACTTTATGGCTCACTTCTCCCTGCCCCCCCCCCCCCCCCCCATTCCATGAGAACATGTTAATGAAGGTCTGGTAAAACAAATGACTCTTGGTCTTTCTTGGTGGGGGAACATGAATGTTTAGTATTGTTTATGACAAATAGATAATTTGTGCAGTAAACATAGTTGTGTATGCCTTATATCTATAGTGTATATAATCACAGATGGAGCAGAGGTGAGACTAAGTAAGCATAGCTCCATGCACAGGGGACTACTTACGGGGGCAGTAAGGGAGGCTTACAAACTTCATATCCTGCAGGAATGTCTACTGGGACAGTGAGGATGGTAAAATCTCATGTTTGGTTCCCTTTAAATATCACAATTGAAATGCCAACGCGTTTTGGGCTGTTAGCTATACTGTGATTAAGGACTGTTATCTTAGGAGCCAGTGATATTGTTCTACACATGTTCCTGTAGTATGAACAATGTCTACCATGTCCAGAGCATACTGTAGGTATCCGGTGCATGATAACTGAAATGTCACAAAATAAATGGGTTGTACGCCAGCATGCAACATTTATACCCATTTTGCAAAACCCTTGCTCAGTGTATGGATGTGAGACCTATTGTTTGCTGGCCAGCATTATTTTATTGTAAGAAATGGTGCAATCCCTTGGTTTCATCATTAGGCTGTGTTCAAATGGCGGAACTTCCATGGGGAATTCTGTGGAAGAATTCTGCCGGAAATTCTGCCCTTAGACTTTAATGGGGTTTTGCAGCAATTCGGTCACATGGAAATTGTGCGGAATTGTGGAAATTCCGCCATATAAACATAGCCTTAGCGGGGGAAAAATTTAGTCCAATTGTTTTTTTAGAAATGAGGCGCCATTTTCACCACCACTTTTACTCCAGTTTTTATTAGTTGGCTTCTCCACAAATATATGTTTGCATACTCAATGGAGCTTAAAAAGACAGACACCCCCACAGTGGGTCAATGCCATTTGGTACACGCCATATCATATTTTAGTTTTTTCTATTTTATGATTCTGTCATTGAAATCCCAGATATATAACATGGAGCAGATGTAACCATTGCAGGGGGCTAAGAGAGTATTTAAAAACGGGGTGCGCTTTTGTGTGCGTCTCCCTCTCTGTCTTTTTCAGTCTTCCTTTTACTCGTAGGAAGCACCTGGCCCCAGTAATAGTAGTGAAAGCTGCTGCATCTGTTTCCTCCATGTCTTCCTGCATATTGCAAACAGGAAGCATAGAACTGGGCAGGTGGTGAGGAGAGATCAGTCCGTGACATTTCAGGATCCATCAGGAATAGAAATTACACAGAAGGGTGGATAGGAGAATCAGAGGGCGACTACAAGACAAGTGGAGATAGATGAGGAGGGTCAGGGTAAGGACGGCCGCACAGCCAGCTTCACCATTCAGCCCCACTTGTTTTTACAGAAAATGGGAAAAAATTTAAACAGAGGACTAGGATGGAGATTTCCTTTACCCTTTTCATCTTGGTGATATCTATGCCCCCCCCCCCCCCATAAAAAAAAAAAAAGAAAAGAAAGATCAAGAGAATGAACCCAACCTAAGGACTGCAGAGAAGACTGTGTGGGGTCAGTATAGGAAACGCAGTGACACTGCAGAGCGGAATGATGTGTAGTAGTAAGATCGCTGAGGGATTTTGTACAATGAGATTAAAGGGGTACTCCGGTGAAAACCTTTTTTCTTTTAAATCAACTGGTGGCAGAAAGTTAAACATATTTGTAAATTACTTCTATTAAAAAATCTTAATCCTTCCAGTACTTATTAGCTGCTGAATGCTACAGAGGAAATTCCTTTCTTTTTGGAACACTGATGACATCACGAGCACAGTGCTCTCTGCTGACATCTCTGTCCATTTTTGCAACCATGCATAGCAGATACAAGCAAGTCGAACCAGCTCTACCCCGGGCTTCAGCGCACGGACAGGACCAGGACTGGATCCAGAGAAATGCAAAAGAAGAAGAATGTCCAGCGCACACACGTATAAAACTGAGCTGCTTTATTGCATAGTTGCCATGGGAAACATCGGACACTCAGGTAACGTGACGCGTTTCGGCCAGCAAGGCCTTAGTCAACTAACTGACTAAGGCCTTGCTGGCCGAAACGCGTCACGTTACCTGAGTGTCCGATGTTTCCCATGGCAACTATGCAATAAAGCAGCTCAGTTTTATACGTGTGTGCGCTGGACATTCTTCTTCTTTTGCATGCATAGGAGATGTATGCTAAGGGCAGCATGGTGGCTGAGTGGTTAGCACTGCTGCCTTGCAGTGCTGGGGACTTGGGTTCAAATCCCACTAAGGACAACAATAAATAGAGCATTATTATTATTATAATAACATCAGCAGAGAGAACTGTGCTTGTGATGTCATCAGAGAGCATTCCAAAAAGAAAAGAATTTCCTCTGTAGTATTCAGCAGCTAATAAGTACAGGAAGGATTAAGATTTTTTAATAGAAGTAATTTACAAATATGTTTAACTTTCTGCCACCAGTTGATTTAAAAGAAAAAAGGTTTTCACCGGAGTACCCCTTTAATGCTGGAACCTCAGAGAAGGTTCCAGTAAATGTTCACCATTAATAGGTCCACAATTCTGCGCAGATTACTTCCTTATTATATCTGTAAAGGGGTCAGAGCTCTGTTCTTGTGACATAAAGCTTCAAATACCCTGCAGTCGGCACTAGAGGGAGCTTACTGCGTATTGTTTATACATTTAGAGAGGACTTGTGGCCAACCACCCAAAAATGAGATTGCATTATCATTCAATAGTTTAGGGTGTCCTGGTCACACACCTTTTTACAGTTTCTTGATACGCCCTCCCATTTCTGAGATATGAGGGTGTAAATTTTGTCAGACAATACTTGGAATCAGTCAGATGGGCATGGACTTAATTTTAATAATGGGAGCGACTACCAGGTGATATGTGGGATTATACAAGGGAGTGTGTATTAGGCATACCCCATTCCTGAATATACAACATTCATACCCCCTGACTGTATAATGGCCACAGGACCTCTTTAACTACATTATACACCAGTATACAGTAAGATCCTAAGCTGCCTCTAGTGGCGACTTACATATATACTCAGTGGCCACTTTTTTAGGTACACATAGTCAATTGCTTGTTAACACAAATAGCTAATCATAATATGTTCAACCTTGAAGCAGATGGGCTACAGCAGCAGAAGACCACACCAGCACTAGCAAGGTGGGAACTAAAAGTCAAAATAACTGGTGCCGGTGGGTTCAAACGGTCTGATCGGAACCTCTGGGGTCCCAATCAGCTGAGAGATCCTTACCTGCTGCTGTGTCAGCCTATCGGCGCTCTGAAGATACAAGCAGCCTGTATAAGCAGAGCGCTGAAAACATTGATCAATGCTATGCTATTTCATAGCACTGGACAGTGTTTGCAATTAAAAGATTGAATATAATAGTCCCCTATGAGGACAAAAAAAATTGTGGGGAAAAAAAGAATGTAATAAATGTGAATAAACCCCTCCCCTAGAAAAAAGTTAAAATACCCCCACTTTTCCTGTTTTATTTTTATTTTTTTCAAATAAAATAATGTAAATAAAAATAAACATAAATGGTATTGCGGTGTGCATAAAAGTCCGATCTATTTAAATATAAGGGTTCTAAAACCACATGCTGGGAGTTGTAGTTCTATAACATCTGTCCCTTCAGATTTTGCAATTTCCATTAAATTTTTGAAAATTGCTGCTCTACTTTGAAGCCCTCTAATTTTTTCAAAAAGCAAAAATATGTCCATTTTATGATGCCAACATAAAGTGGACATATTGTATTTGGAATAAAAATAAAATTTATTGGGAATATCCATTTTCCTTACAAGTAGAGAGCTTCAAAAGTTAGAAAAATGCAAAATTTTCAAAATTTTCATGAAATTTTGGGATTTTTCACAAAAAAGGATGCAAGTAACGCCGAAAATTTACCACAAAAATAAAGTAGAATATGTCATGAAAAAACAATTTTTTTTCGGATTCAGAATATTCGGTAAAAGCGTTTTCGAGTTATTAATTTGTAAAGCGACGGTGGTCAGAATTCCGAAAAAGGGCTCCGTCCTTAAGGTGAAAAAGGGCTGCGTCCTTAAGGGGTTAAGGACCAGGGGCGTACCTGTACGCCCTGGTCCTGTTACCAGTGTTTAAAGCACGTTCATGGGCTGAGCGTGCTTCAATCCCAGTGGGTCCCGACTGCTATCAGCAGCCAGGACCCAGGTAAATGGCAGGCATCACCAATTGGGCCGATGCCTGGCATTAACCCTTTAGACGCTGTAATCAAAGTTGATCGCGGCGTTTAAAATGAAAGTAAAACAATCCTGGCAGCTCAGCAGAGCTGATCGGGACCATCGAGATAAAATCCCGATGTCCCTATCAGCTGAGAGGACGGCGGGAGGGCCCATATCTGCCTTCACGCCATCCAATCGGTGATCCTTTGCTGTCTCCAGCCTCCACAGGCTGGAGCACCGATAATACTGTCCAGCATTGAACAGTGTAAGCAATCAAAAGATTGCATTGTATTGCCCCCTACAGAGGCTAAAAACAAAGTAAAGTGTTTAAAAAAGAGTTAATACATGTGAATAAGCCCCTCCCCTAATAAAACTTTGAATCACCATCCTATTCCCATTCTTTAAATAAGATAATGTAATCAAAAATAAATATAAACATATGTGGTAATGCTGTGTGCGGAATTTGTCCAAAATTTTTGGCCACTTCATAGACCATAAAAAATGTATAATAAAAACCAAAAAGTCTTATTAAAACAAAAATGGTACCAATAAAAACTGCAGATCACGGCGCAAAAAATGAGCCCTCATACCTTTGCGGAAAATTAAAAAAGTTATAGGAGGTCAGAACATACTAATACTAATTTTGGTGCATGTAGTTAGGATTTTTTTAAAGTAGTAAAATAAAATAAAACCTACATAAATTGAGCATGCTTGTACAGTGGTCCCTCAAGTTACAATGTTAATTGGTTCCAGGACGACCATTGTATGTTGAGACCAGAACGCTATGGAAACCTGGTAATTGGTTCTGAAGCCACCAAAATGTCATCCAAAAATAGGAAAAAGTCAGGAAGTCCACCCTTACTTGGTGCGGACGCTTCAGTAATACAGGGGTTTTATCAGTGAATGCCCATTCTGATTGGTCGGTTCTTCCAGCCATTGACATGTTTCGCAGATCTGGACTGTCTGTACATTGTATGTCGAGTCTGGTTTCAAGTTCCAATGGTCCAGAAAAAACAATTGTATGTTGAAACTATTGTTGAGGCCATTGTAAGTTGAGGGATCACTGTAATCGTATGGACCTACAGAATAAACATCAGGTGTCATTTTTACCAGAAAGTGCACTGCGTAGAAACGGAAGCCCCCAAAATGGCTTTTTTTTAAATTTCACCTTACAAATAAGTTTTTTATTGTTTTGCCGCAGACTTTGTCATAAAATAGGTGGTCATTACAAAGTAGGGTGGGTTCACACCATGATTTGTCTATACAGTTTTTGGATATGTTTTAAAAAAAAAAAAACGTATGCAACCGTACAGCAAACCGTGGCCATAGACTTTCCATTCAAAACCGTATGCACCATATTGTATATGATTGTCTCCGTTTTTCAAACCACACGTTTTTTTACTCTTTTTTTTCTGGACAGAAAACCGTGGCCTACCACGGTTTTTGGTCCGGGTGAAAAACCGTATTGACCCATATACGTTTTTTTTTTTAACATGGGAGTCAATTGGAACCGTAGAGAACTGTATGTGCGTACGGTTCCATCCAGTTTTCACCATACAGTTTTTTACTTTCCACATTTTTTTTCTTGGAATTTCAATCAAACAAGTGAAACTTTATTCATAATGGAGTGAAAAGTTCAAAACTTATAGGTTTTTTTTCATAAAAAATGGATGCAACCGGACATCATTTTTCAACCGTATACAGATAAAAATTTGTACACACGTTTTGATACAGTTTAGTCCGGTTTTGAGGAATCCGTTTTTTTAATAAAAAACCTGATACAGGAACCGTATAGCAAAATCATAGTGTGAACCCACCCGTACAATTGGTGATGCAAAAAACAAGTCCTTATATGGGTCTGTAGGTGCAAAATTGAAAGTTTATGATTTTTAGAAGGGAAGGAGGAAAAAACGAAAGTGCAAAAACGAAACATTGCATGGTCCATAAGGCCAAAATGGGCTTCATTTCCTTAAATCAACTGGTGCCAGAAAGTTAAACAGATTTGTAAATAACTTCTATTAAAAAAATCTAAATTATTAGCGGCTGTATACTACAGAAGAAATTCTTTTCTTTTTGGAATTCTTTTCTGTCACGACCACAGTGCTCTCTGCTGACACCTCTGTCCATTTTAGGAACTGTTCAGAGCAGCATATGTTTGCTATGGGGATTTTCTCCTGCTCTGGACAGTTCCTGACATGGACAGAGGTGTCAGCAGAGAGCACTTCCTGTAGTTCAGAGCAGTTCAGTGTGCAGCTCATTCGGGTGTGTCTCTTTGTGTGTGCTCCAGAGACTTCCAGCAGACCAGAGCAGGTGTTTCATCAGCCTCCCCAGGAGTGTGGCAGCCTCCTCGGGAGAGCCTCCCTGCATGGCGTCCCTGGCCTCCACCTCCCGTTCTTCAAGGCTGGCGGGGGGTGGAGAGCAAACAGCAACAGCCATTCCGGCCGGGGGGAGAAGATCTGGCAGAGTCTGCAGCAATGCAGGCTCTGCACCCCCGGCAACGGTTGCCAGCCAGAGGACTGGTGAAAGAAAAGCAAGAAGGAGAAGTGTGGAGTTGTGGGCAGAGAGAGGGCCCAAGGAGTCCAGCGCCACCTACTGCTCCCGCGCGGTTTGCTGAATATGATCGCTGCGGCAAGGAGCTGAAGTTGGCCAGACAAGATCTGCAAGGGGCTCAGAATCTGGTGAACACTGCGCCCAAAAAGAGCAGACCAGAGCTAAGAAGAAAGATCTCAGCACTGAAGGCTGAGATTGTGCAGCTGGAGGAGAGGAGAGCAGAGATCTTGGAGGGGAGCGGTCTCTTCAAGGAGAAGCTTCAGAACAACAACCGGTTTGCCACCATGAAATCCCCAGGTAAGGTGGAGGTGGATGATGGGGAGAGTAGTGGCGGTGAAGAAAGTGTGGATGGTGAAGGCATAAAGAAGAAGGAGGAGGAGAATGTGGGAGAAAGAGCACAAGTGGTGGAAATGGATGCCTTGCCTGTAGCTACTCCCTATAACACCCAGGACAGCTACATAGAGCCAGCCCAGGTGGCGCTTCCATTAAGTGAGAGCGAGGAGGATGAACTGGAGAGTGAGGCTGGGGGATTACTGAGGGCGATTGTTATGCAGGAGTCCCCAGCCCACCTCCAGAACTTTACCTTTGGAGATGACCAGTGCGATGATGTGGCAGTAAAGCGTAAGAAGCAGAAGACTCAGGAGACAGTAAAGTACATGTTTGTCCCTTTCCAGCAGTCAGGGCCAGCTGCAAAGCTGGTTCAGACTGCTGGGCCCCCCAGACTGACAGACTCCGTTTCTGTAGTGGAAAGGAGCCAGCATGGGGGGTACAGCATGGCGTCAGAAAAGGCTGCGGACGCATTAGCTGTAAAGCACACCCATCCTGCCGGTAGGGAGGGGAAGGATGGGCTCATGGTGGGCAGCTCTGGCACTGCAGGGCCGCCCCAGGGTGGCGGGGGGCGTGTCCCAGTTCCAGAGGCGAGTTTTGCTGCTGTGTGCTCGGGGGGCGGTTCTCCGAGAACTGTGGGCATTACCGGCGCTGCGGGGCACTCCCCTGTGAGGGGGGGGAGTGTCCGGGCACCGGTGGCGGAGAGCGGAGTGTCTGTGTGCTCGGGGGGCGGTCCCCCGATTACTGTGTGTTCTGTGGGTGCTGCGGGGCACTCCTCTGTGAGGGGGGGGAGTGTCCGGGCACCGATATCCCCTGCAGAGCCTGTGTGGTTAGGCAAACCAAGCGATGGCGCTGTGGGAGGAGCTGGGGTGCGCTTTGAGGGGCAGCCCCAGACTCAGGAGGTGTCATCGCATATGGAGGAGGAGTCATCAGTGTCGACCCCGGCAGCAGCAGCATCGACCCCAGCACAGAAAACCATAATAAGACCAGCAGTACTACAGGTCCCGGCCAGCCCAGAATCCATTAGGCAGGAAAAGAGTGGAGGATGTGAGAATGCTGAGTGTAGTAGAGCTGTGGATGTGAGGAGTGTAAGTGGAGTGAATGATGGTGGGAGTAGTAGTGGTAAGAATGGGAAGTCTGGTATGGATGGGAATAAAGATGGGAGTAGTGGTGTGAGTGGCTGTACTGATGGGTCTGGGTCTGGTCCGGCTGCCCCCCCCCCCGGTAGTGACTGCTCCTAGAAGTTATGCTAATGTCGCTGCCGGGGGTTCAGGGGGGTCCCCGTCTACGGCCGGCTCTGGATGCCACTTGCAACAGCGCCTCCTGGAGGCTCTGCGTAGGGGCGACAGGTCGATCCAGGTAGAGGGGAGGGGTGAGGTCGACCTGTCTTTCTGGATAGAGAGGCACGGTTTGGGGGCTTTCCGAGAGCGGAATGGGGAGGTGGTCTGGTCCCTCCCGACAACCGGGCAGGACAATAACCGTAGGAATGTGGTCCGTTTGATTTGGAGGGGCGAGGATGCGTGCCCGCCTCGCGCTAAAGTGGTTGAGCTCCTCCTCCAGATGGAATTCAGGGCATGTGACATCTTTGCCCTGATCCACCCCTATGGTTCGTCTGAGTTTGATGTCAGTTTCGTTTGGCCAGAGGGTCTCCAACTCTTCTGGTCAAACTACGCAGTGGCAAAAAACGAGCCTGGATGGCGGGAGTTCGCCGTAAAGGCGATTTCCCGTCAGAATGCTGTCAAGAAGGTGACCGTTTTGACCCGTAACGAGTCACTTTCTTGTTATGATATCATGACCTGGCTCGGACGGTATGGGGATGTGATGGACATGCCCAAGAAAAACTTGGATTAGCACGGGATCTGGTCCGGGGCCTGGACGTTTTCCGTCAAACTCAAGCGTTCAGGGAGTACGGTTGCCCACATTCCGTCAGCTGCCTTCCTTGGACGTGATAGGATCCAGGTCTTCTACCAGGGGCAGCCTAAGGTCTGTCACAGGTGTGGCAGCCCCACCCACTTTAGCGCAGCCTGTACTGTGCAGGTCTGCGCTTTGTGTGGTGGGGTGGGTCATCTGGCCGCATCCTGTCGGCAGATCCGGTGCCACCTGTGTGGTGTCCTCGGACACCCTTTCAACCGTTGTCCTAGCGCCTTCGCCCATGCAGCGGCCGCTCCAGCTGAGGAGAGCTGTGAAGTTGCCTCGGCTGGGGAGGGTACGGGCAGGGATGGGGGCGCAACAAATCTAGTGAGGAGGAAAAAGGGCCCTGCCAAACTAAGGCGGGAGGAAAATCGTAGAAGGAGTAGGGAGTTGGAGAGTGCCCAGGTGGCGGGGGTAGCTTCAGTCCCTGCTCCTGAAGCTGGCCCTTTAACTGCTGAAGCCCTGCTGGAGAATGTGCTGGAGGAGGAGATCAGGAGACTTCACAGAGAGGAAAGCAATATGACCGACCCTTCCGATTCCTCCCACTATGAAAGTGTGGATGAGGAGAGTGGGGTGAGGCCCAAAAAGAAAGAAAAGGGCAAAAGGAAAGGGAGAAAGAAGAGGTCAGAGCCCTCTGAAGCTCCTGGTACTACGGGCCAGGTCCAAAGCGGAAGCCTGGCTGCCCCCCCTCTGATTGACCTGTCAAACCGGTACCTCGTCCTCGATACCATCTCCTCCCCCTCCTTGGAGGGGGAAGGTGAGGGCGGGGTGCCTCGGGAGAAAGAGCCTCTGGGGGGAACTGGGCCCTGTCCTGTCGAGGCACCTTCCTCAGAGGGCAGGGCTAGACCGGGGCTGGACGGACACGTCGTCTTCGGGGGATGAGGGCGCTAAAAAGAAGGGGAAAAAGAAATAAAGGGTGAGGCCATCTAATTCAATCACCCTGTATGGCGGCACTCACCCCATTGACGCTGGCATCTATTAATTGTGCCAGCATAAAGTCGGATACGTCTAGATTTGCAGCCTTTGATTTTCTCGGCCGTGTTGAAGCCGACATTTTCTTTTTACAGGAGACCAGGTTGTCAGATCTTGCCTCTCTGGTAAAAGCCAGAAGAGAGTGGAGGCGTGGGCCCTCCCACTGGTCTCTTGCGGCTGAGCCGTATAGTGGGGTGGCGGTCCTTTTTACCGCTCCTGTTGAATGCCGACGGGTTATTGAATTAGAAATGGGGAGGTGCCTGATCTTAGATGTGTTCATGAAGGGACAGGAGCTCTGACTCATTAACATCTATGCCCCGCAAACTAAGCGGGGCCGTAAAGATCTCTTTATGAGGATTAAGCCCTTTCTTTTTACGAGTCTGCAGGTGATCTTTGGAGGGGACTTCAATAATGTCACGAGGTCCCAAGATAGGAGAGGCTCCAATGGTCCGCTGACTTGCGATAGTGTGGCACTGATTAGCATAGCTAGAGAAGCTCGCCTAGAGGATGCCCACATCCGGAGCCCCTCGGGCCACGCGGGTTTCACCTATCATCAAGGTAGTCGCAGGTCTAGAATAGATAGGTTTTATTTGAAGGAGGAAGCCGTCTCTTCCGCAGTGTCCGTGGTTGAGGTGGAGTTCTCCGATCACTGTATGATTTTGTTTTCCCTGAATGTTTCAGAGACCCCCCGGATGGGAAAAGGTTATTGGAAGCTGAATTCGTCCCTCCTGGAGGAAGCGGAGGTAAGACAGTCCTTTGAGGATTTTCTTCAGAGTCAGGTACCTTTACTGGATCTTTGTAGTAATAAGCTGGAGTGGTGGGAGATATTCAAGAAGCGGGTTGCGGGGTTCTTCCGCCAGCTCTCGAGCCTCAGGTCCCTGAACAGGTATCGCTTGTATCAGGGACTGAGGAGGAAACTCGAGCTTCTCGTCTCGACTGGAGGTAGCCGAGAGGATATCTCCAGAGTGAAATCCTTGCTGATGGGGTGTCAGTACGATAGGCACGCATCTTTGGTTTTTGAGAGGGATTTCGGGAAGTACTGCTCGCCCGACCCTTACAAAAACTGTAAGATGTCAGTGAGTAGTAAAGTCATTTCAGGACTGATTGATAGTACGGGATCTCTGAATCGGTCCAGATCAGGGATCTTGGAGGTCGTCAGATCCTTCTACTCGCACCTCTTGGGAAGGAAGGATCTAGATCGAGACAGGATGTCGGCTTTCCTGGCTGAAACCCTTCCTGAGCCAGGGGTAGACCCCTCTCTTGTTGTTTTGGCAGAAGAAATCAGGGAAGAGGAAGTGAGACTGGCGATCGAGGGGCTTGCCCCTAAGAAGTCGCCAGGTCCGGATGGCTTAACATCCGAGTGGTACAGGACCTTTAAGGAGTCTTTAGCGCCCCTCTTGACTGAGGTATTCAATGAGTGTCTCTCCTCGGGCACTCTGCCGAAGTCAATGAGGAGGTCAGCCCTGATTCTTCTCTCAAAGGGTAAAGATCCCAGCCGAATTGAGAATTGGAGGCCCATAGCTCTTCTCAATATGGACAGGAAGCTTCTGGCCAAAATACTGTTTAATCGGCTGGTGAAGTTTGCACCCCGGCTCCTTTCGGGGTCTCAGCACTGCTCTGTTCCAGGCCGAAGCACCTTAAGTGCTGTCCTTAGTGTCAGGGAGGCAGTGGAGCGGAGTAGTGCGGGTTTCTGGAAGGGGTACTTGCTGTCCCTGGATCAGGCCAAGGCGTTTGATCGGGTGAACCCCGAGTACCTCTGGTCCGTCCTCCTGAGATATGGCTTACCGAGCACTTTTGTTAATCGGCTTAAGATCTTGTATGCAGGGGCAGAGAGTTTCCCGCTGGTGAACGGTTGGTCTGGCCGCTCTTTTGAGGTGGGGTCCGGAGTCCGTCAGGGTTGTCCTTTGAGCCCGCTTTTATACGTGTTCGCAATCAATCCCTTCGTCCGGAGGGTAGATTGTGGGCCGTTGGAGGGAGTCGGGATGAGTCTGGCGGAGCTGGATGTCACCCAGAGAGTGGTGGCGTACGCTGACGATGTCACTATTTTCGTCTCCTCACAGGAGGAGGTCGATGTGGTGATGTCGGAGGTGGACCGCTACTCGGAGGCATCCGGGTCTAAGATCAACCGGGATAAGTGTGAGAGTCTCTGGCTGGGAGGGGGGGATCCCACGTTTGATCTCCCGGACACCCTTCCAGGGCCCCAAGAATCAGCAAAAGTCTTAGGCATCACATTCGGCCAGGATGATTATCCCACCAAAAACTGGGATGGTAAGCTCCAGGATGCCGCTCAGAAGGTGGACCAGTGGAAGGGTTGGTCTATGACCCTCAGGGAAAGGGTACACCTGATCAAATCGTACCTGCTCCCCTTTTTTATCTATCTGGGCAGCGTATGTATCTTGCCAGAGGCTTACTACACTAGGATCTACAGCCTGTTTTTCCAACTGTTATGGGGGAACAGGATGAACCTAGTCAGGAGGGAGGTTACGTTCCACACGAGGAGACTAGGAGGTTTATCTATGGTAAACCCTGTGGTGTTCTTTACGAACACCTTCTTGAAAGCTAACATCGCAAACCTCTGGAAAGAGAGGGCTCCTCCGTGGGTACTCTCCTGCAGGGAATGGTTTCGGTTTCGAGGAGGGCGAGTGAAGGACCTCCGCACGCCCCATGGATATCTTCCGGCTTATGCTACCCCGACTCTGAAGGCGATACGTCGGTGGGGTCTGGGAGTGTGGGAGATCAGGACCCAGTCAAGGCAGTTCCTTGACAAACGGGTTCTGTTGACCCATTTCCAGAAGCCTCTGGCGCTCAGGGACTGCCCAGGTCGGGATCTGAGGGTGAGGTTGTACCTTTTAAACATGAAAAGGATCCCCCAGAAGTTTTGGGACTTGACCTGGCGCTGCTTTCAGGGGAAGCTATATGTAAGGGACAACCTGAAGTGCAGGAACTCTGATGACCGGGGATGTCCCCGAGAAGAGTGCTTCATTGTCCCTTTAATATAGGGGTTTACAACAGGGTGGGTGCTTCCATTGGCTGGAGTCAACTTGCCGGCCTAACCTATCCGGAGTGGGCTTATGGGGCATTCAGGAACCTGGGTGGCCGAGATCGGGGCACTTTATTCTTAGTTAGTTTAGTGGTTAGGTACAACACGTGGAACGCACGGTGTTTAGTGTCGACCCAACAGAAAATCCTCTCCGAGGTGGAGGTCTGTAGGAACATCACTGGTGACCTCGGGAAGATCAGGTCTTTGGAGTATGGCAGTCTTGGTACCAGTAGGGCTTCTCTCCTGTGGAGAGGTTTTTCTTTTGATGTGCCCTAGGTACTAGACCTTTTTAGGTAGAGTACCTTTATTTTGGTTAGGGGCAGTGTTATAGGGATAGTGATAGGGTGAGAGCAGGGTCAGTTTTAATGAAGGGATAGAATTAGGGAAAATTGTAGGGGGGAGTTAGGGAAAGAGTTTAAATTATTTTGCTGTATCAAGTCTACCATCCTTCTTCCTGGTGTTGGGTTAATGCATGCACACGCTAGCTTTTTGTTTTGTTTTAAGCTGATATGGTATGAAGGGCTTACAGGCAACCAAACTTGGGCCTAAGGTAGCTTTGGTTCAGTGTGTATATGTTAGTATGTATAAGTTTGTGTGTAAGTTGGTTGGGAGGAGTGCTAGGTGGGGAGGGTGTATTTGTGGGTGGTGGTGTTTTGCTTTTCTTTTGGGGACCTGACATGGGTCAGTTAGGGACAGGACTTTGTGTACGAACGGTATGGACTCTGACCCATGTGCAGGAGGGGTGGTGTGGGAGAGGGTACAGTTTTAGTGTAGGGATTTTGGTAGGGTTTTCTATTGTTTTTGTAGGTTTTCTTTAGTGTATATATATTTATTTTTAGTTAAATACTATATTATTATGTTCATGTGATTTTGTATGTATATTGTTTATACATTGTTTAATTTTTTTTTCTATAATACAGCATTACAGTAGTCATGGCAGTCGGACCAGTTATTATGTTACGTGGTTTACTTGATTTTATCATGTTGTTACGTTGTTTATTTTAGTAAAAAAAAAAATTTAATTTTTTTTTTAAATGTTTAAATTTTTTTTAAAAAATTTGTAGCCAGGTAGTGCTAAATTTTATGTTTATGTTTATATTTTGCTAAGCCAAGTTGTGTTTTTTTTTTTTTTTTTTTAATTTTTTTTTGTTGTGTTTCCTGAATATGGATGGTTTTGAGTTGTAGCCAGGTAGTGCTAAATTTTATTTTCATATTTTGATAAGCCAAGTGCTATTTTTATGTTAATTTTTGGTATGCGTGTGAGTGTGGTTCGGTTAGGTGGGTTGGCATATTTTAGGTTTTTGTAAAGCTGGGCTGGCCGGTTAGGCAGGGTTTTGTTTTTGTTCTTTGGTACCAGTGTATTTCTTATTTATGTTATAGCTGGTTAAGCTTGTTTTGTGTTTTTGTATAAGTTTTGTACTTTTATAATAAAAAAAGGGTGTCAGCAGAGAGCACTGTGCTCGTGACAGAAGAGAAATCCAAAAATAATTTCCTCTGTAGTAAACAGAAGCTGATAAGTACTGATAAGATTTTTTAATAGAAGTAATTTACATATCTGTTTAACTTTCTGGCATCAGTTGATTTAAAAAAAAAAGTTTTCCACTGGAGTACCCCTTTAAGGGGTTAAAGTAGTAAAATAAAACAAAACCTATAAAAATTGGGTATGGTTGTAATAAAGATAACGGGGGAGATTTATCAAAACATGTACAGAGGGAAAGTTGCCCAGTTGCCCATAGCAACCAATCAGATCACTTCTTTCATTTTTAACAAGGCCTCTGTAAAATGAAAGCAGCGATCTGATTGGTTGCTATAGGCAACTGGGCAACTTTTCCTCTGGACAGGTTTTGATAAATCTCCCCCAACGTGTACTTTTATTGGTGCGCTAAATAGAAGTGAAAACCCCCAAAATTTACTAAATTATTTGGGTTTTTTGCCCAAAAAAATATTTTAATTTTTTTGCCTTATCGTAGATTTGGTGGTAAAATGAGTGATGTCACTACAAAGTACAATTGTTCCTGCAAAAAAACAAGCCTCATATGGGTCGCAAAGAATTACGAAACACCATTCTTGAACTTGCAGTATAAACTTTTATATTTACAGAGAAATAACAGCACTTGTTACTGTATACACTACATGCCCAGACAAAATCGTCTTTTTATTTTTATTTTATTTTTTTATATTTTTACTTTTGTGTCATACTTTTCTGTTTTATATGGCTGTTTTTGAGAATTTTTTGGGGGGAACTAGCAAAAACTAGACGCCAAAAACAGCTATTTTCAGTTGGGGATGTTTCTATGTATTTTTGTTTAGTTTACATACCAAAATATATTCTAAAGTACATGCCAAAATAAGCAATATATGATAGTATTCTGGCACAAACGTCCCCAAAAAAAAAAAAAAACACTTAATTTTGTGGCCCTAGCAATTACCAACGTGAAACGCTGGTAAAACTATGTGTGAACAAACCGTTTTTTATTGGATTTATTGGAACCAAGTGGAAAAAACATACCTATTATTGAACCGCTTCACGGACAAAGAAGTGGCAGAAGATACTATGTAGAAACTTTAATGGTGTTATCCGTGTTTTATTTTTTATTTTTTTATCTTAAAGGCCCTAAATGCATTATAATATCAAACGGATACTTACCTCTCTGATCCCGTGCTGGCGCCCCTGTTCAGCCTGTTTGGCACTTACTTACTTTATGTCACCAAAGATATATAACCCTACATATATAGTAGGTAAGGGTACGTATTTAAACCTCTAACACCAAACAGAGAACCGTACCACAACAACAAGAAAGTAATAAGATTTAAAAGATAAACTTTACTAATGCAACATAATGAGGAAAATAAAAATAAAATTAAACCAAAGAAGTAGAAACAATAAACAAGTACCAGTAAACATACAAAGATATAGGGCTATGGTAGGACCCAAGTACATCAGAATATACAAATACAATAAGAAAATGCCAAAATAACAGGTAAGGTACATGAATGATACCTCCCAGAAGTACAAAATTAAGGGTGCCAGACCGTACCTACACCTAAACCCCAGCGATCGTTTCGCTGTTATGCCGCTTCTTCAGGGGGCGTGTTTCACGCCCCCTGAAGAAGCGGCATAACAGCGAAACGATCGTTGGGTTTTAGGTGTAGGTACGGTCTGGCACCCTTAATTTCAGCTGCCTCTGTGGTAACACTGTACTCCTGGCATCCTGTGTAAGTTTGGAGTGCCGACCAAAGGCTGAACGGGGGACCAGCATGGGATTAGAGAGGTATCAGATAGTTTGTTGTATTGCATCTGGAGCTTTTTATTAAAAAACAGAAAACATAGAGGTGGAAATATCATTAAAGTCAATGTAACTTATACTCAAATCGGTATTGCAGCAGGAAAAGCGTGCAGAATTATGCAAGTAAATTTTTAGTGTGGACATACGCTTCGTTTGTACCGATGCTTCTCTACTATGCCAATGACAGATGTTGGGGAAGATAAGGATTGGACTGTTAAATTCTGACTGCTCAAATCTTATATCCTTGGGAGATAAGATGCCAAGAGAGGTGTCTGGCAATAGCATACCCCCCCCCCCCCACACACACACTGAAAATACATGAATGCTTGGTTGAGCAGAGTATGCGGTGGACTGACAAGATCCTTGCCTGTTTGGCCAAAAGCTATCTTATGAGTATGACCGACTTCAGGCTTAGTACATTGATTGGTATATCAATGAAGAAATGAGTAAAGTCTGTGCAGAAACAGCAGAGAAACTGAAAAACAGGATGTAGAATTTTCTAAGAGACAATTGCGGTTAGTAGGAACAGTAGAGAGGTTGCAGAATGGAATCCAGGTTTTCTAAAGGTTAAATAAGGTCAACGCAAGTGTCAGAGAGGTTACAGGTAGAGTTCAAATCCAGACAGTAGTGAGGCCCGGTTCACTCTGACCATACCAGGTCCATTATACAGATTTATACAGTAGAATAAAGTAAGATCAATTAGGAATAATGTATAATATAAACTAATATTCCCTATACGTATATATAATATATATTATATATACCTATGTGAATTATTATCTGCATCCAGGGGTGTTGCTAGGTCTCCAAAAGATCTGGAGCCCATAGCCAAGCCACATTCCCTAACCACGCCCATAACCATGCCCCTAACCACACCCTTAGACACGCCCATAAACACACCCTTAGATACGCCCCTAACCACGCCTTTAGACACGCCCCCTAACCACGCCCTTAGACTCGCCCCTAAGAATGCATTAAGCATTATCATGGACATTACTCATTCATTCTGGTTATCGGTGGGTATTCCAGTAGGCAGACCTCACCAATCACCTAGCTATCCCCTATCCTGTAAATAGGGGATCATTTAAAATTTTGGGAATACCTCTAAGAGCAATAATGTTGCCAGCCTGTCGCCTGAGTTTACTGACAACTACCATTATTACCATTTTTTTTTTCTACTGGGTTGGTTAGCAAATAAAGGGGGAACATATTGCATTTTTTTTCTTTTTTAAACCCCTTAGGGACATGCGCCGTAAATGTACGCTGCAGCGAGTAAATTCATGCACAGTAATGTACATTCACAGCGCCTATGGCTCCCCATCTGTTTCAAAACTACAACCCCCAGCATCTCCTCACTGTCAGGGCATGCTGGGAGTTGTAGTTTTGTTAATGCTAGCAGGTGAAGGAGGCAGCAGGGGGATATCAGCGATGGGGAGATGTCCGGGGGGGGGGGGGGGGGGGGTGATGTTGCTGTGTGAGTGCTGGACCAGTCAGGAGATGTGCGGCGCAGGTGAGAGGGAGCAGGTCTGTGGATCGCTCCTTCTGTCTACAACATCTATGCATGAAGGGCGAGAAAACAGCAGGGCTGACAAGCGCCAGGAGCATCACATCATTTCCCAGAAGCCACTGCTGTCTTAAAGCAGTGGTGACAATAAAAAAAAAATACAGCGGTAGCCTGAGACCCGGGGCTATGGGCCTGAGACCCAGGGCTACAGCCTTGATAGCCCCCCCCCTTTTTGGAATTTATGGGAGGCGAAATGGTCATGGTTAAAGGCTAATAGTTTTGTTGTCATAAAAAAGCTAAAAATCAATAATATCTGCTTAAAAATGTAGAGGCAGCTTAAATGAGACCAAGCATCACTAGGGAACGAGTAGATTAAAGTTTACTGCATGTTACTGTGGGTGTTTGGAGATTGCAGAGAGCCCATACACGAAAACACTAGTTTCCAAGGCTCTTAATGCAAAACGATGTACATGTAGGTCATCAACAGGATGGTTCCAGAAGAGTCACACACATATATATAACTGCGAATTACATGGGTACAAGAGCTGTACCAGTGTCTTTATGAGCCAAGACGGCTGCTTCTCAGGCCTCTGTTTGGGTATACATAGACCTGAAATATCCTGAACAGATGTTTTACATGCACAAGTAACTTAAGTGCTATAATAATTTTACCTAAGAATGATGTTAGGAGACTCTTTACCTACATATATGTTTCTTGTGAGCACCAGAAATAAAAATTAATTACACTCATTGATTCTGAACGCTACCAAAGCAGAGGGCATTCTATCCACAGCTTTTTGACCTATGACATTGTGCAGAAGAGGAAAGCTTTCATTTGCACATCTTGTGAATGTCGATTTATAATCCTGTTCTGGAGGGGCATTAATCAGTTTTATACCTTGGACTCTATGGACCGTTCTAGTTGGGCACCTTCTGTGGCCCTTATCTCTGTGCTCCTGAGCTCCATATTTTCACCGAAGAAAATGATTCCGCCATTCTTCTTATAGGCTGCCTGCATGGTAATCCCCAGATACTGGAAGTCTACATTAGCTCCCTCCCCTATGGAACAGTTGATGGAATTTATCAACATTAAATATATGGAAAAACTAGTTGCTTTAGACTCAGGTCAAAATGGAAACATTATTGCATCTGGGATGGCTGGGTAATAAGGATGCCCAACTCTTCTGAGACTGGTTATCCAACGTTGTTCCATTAATTTTCCTCTGATTTATCTAATTTATCCCCAATTTTTCCACCTGTATTCCTTATCTTTATGTCTATTTGTCTTTCCCTGCATCTGCCCCCAAAAGTAAGGCCATGTGCACTATTAGTTTTGTTGTTGTGACTTTTATTACCTGAGATTATGACTTCTACATGGAAGCCATTCTTGTTTCACTCAACTCTTGGAAAGACGTTTGCTGGATGCTATTGTTGCCTTAAAGGAAATATGCAGCCGTAACAACTGATCCCTTATCCACAGGATAGGGGATAAGTGTCTGATCACGGAGTGTCCGACTGCTTTGACCCCTGTGATCTCCTGCAGGGGGCCCCGGCTCTGCCGCAGCTCTCCCGTGCAGGAGGCATGTTGGCCGCAACATGACGCCACGGCCGACACGCCTTCTCCATGTAGTTCTATGGGAGAGGCGGGGAGGCAGCGGCAATGCCGGGGCCCGTTTGGAAGATCGCGGGGGTCCCAGCAGTTGGACCCCCCCCGCGATCAAACACTTATCCCCTATCCTGTGGATAGGGAATAAGTTGTTATGGCTGCAGTTGTCCTTTAAGAAAAAACTTGAAATAAAATATGTTTTTAAAATAAAAAATGCAAGTCATCTGATAAAAATTAAAAGCTTCAAATAGCTATGTAGCTTTAACCCCTTAACCCCTTAAGGACCAGGCCATTTTACACCTTAGGACCAGAGCGTTTTTTGAACATCTGACCACTGTCACTTAAAGCATTAATAACTCTGGAATGCTTTTACCTATCATTCTGATTCTGAGACAGTTTTTTCGTGACATATTCTGCTTTATGTTATTGGTAAAACTTTGTCGATACTTGCATCCTTTCTTAGTGAAAAATTCCCAAATTTGATGAAAAAATTGAAAATTTTGCATTTTTCTAACTTTGAAGCTCTCTGCTTGTAAGGAAAATGGATATTCCAAAAAAAAAAATGTTTTATTCACATATACAATATGTCTACTTTATGATTGCATCATAAAATTGACGTGTTTTTACTTTTGGAAGACACCAGAGGGCTTCAAAGTTCAGCAGCAATTTTCCAATTTTTCACAAAATTTCCAAACTCACAATTTTTCAGGGACCAGTTCAGGTTTGAAGTGGATTTGAAGGGTCTTCATCTTAGAAATACCCCATAAATGACCCCATTATAAAAACTGCACCCCCCAAAGTATTCAAAATGACATTCAGTCAGCGTTTTAACCCTTTAGGTGTTTCACAGGAATAGCAGCAAAGTGAAGGAGAAAATTCACAATCTTCATTTTTTACACTTGCATGTTCTTGTAGACCCAATTTTGGAATTTTTACAAGAGGTAAAAGGAGAAAATTTATACTTGTTTTTGCAGCCCAATTTCTCTCGAGTAAGCACATACCTCATATGTCTATGTAAATTGTTCGGCGGGCGCAGTAGAAGGCTCAGAAGCGAAGGAGCGACAAGGGGATTTTGGAGAGTACGTTTTTCTGAAATGGTTTTTGGGGGGCATGTTGCATTTAGGAAGCCCCTATGGTGCCAGAACAGGAAAAAAAAACACATGGCATACCATTTTGGAAACTAGACCCCTTGAGGAACGTAACAAGGAATAAAGTGAGCCTTAATACCCCACAGGTGTTTCACGACTTTTGCATACGTAAAAAAAAAAAATAATTTCCACTAAAATGTGTGTTTCCCCCCCAAATTTCACATTTTTGCCAGGGTTAATAGCAGAAAATACCCCCAAAATTTTGAACCCCATCTCTTCTGAGTATGGAGGTACCCCATAAGTTGACCTGAAGTGCACTACGGGCGAACTACAATGCTCAGAAGAGAAGGAGTCATATTTGGCTTTTTGAGAGCAAATTTTGCTCGGGGGGCATGTCGCATTTAGGAAGCCCCTATGGTGCAAGGACAGCAAAATAACCCCCACATGGCATACCATTTTGGAAACTAGACCCCTTGAGGAACGTGACAAGGGGTACAGTGAGCATTTACCCCCCACTGGTGTCTGTCAGATCTTTGGAACAGTGGGCTGTACAAAATTTTTAATTTGCACAGCCCACTGTTCCAAAGATCCGTCAGACACCTGTGGGGTGTAAATTCTCACTGCACCCCTCATTACATTCCGTGAGGGGTGTAGTTTCCGAAATGGGGTCACATGTGGGGTTTTTTTTTTTTTGCGTTTGTCAAAACCGCTGTTACAATCAGCCACCCCTGTGCAAATCACCTCAAATGTACATGGCGCACTCTCCCTTCTGGTCCTTGTTGTGCACCCCCAGAGCACTTTGCGCCCACATATGGGGTATCTCCGTAGTCGGGAGAAATTGCATTACAAATTTTGGGGGGCGTTTTTCCCTTTTACCTCTTGTCAAAATGAAAAGTATGGGGCAACACCAGCATGTTAGTGTAAAAAATTTTTTTTTTTACACTAACATGCTGGTGTAGACCCCCAACTTCACCTTTTCATAAGGGGTAAAAGGAGAAAAAGCCCCCCAAAATTTGTTAGGCAATTTCTCCCGAGTACGGCGATACCCTATATGTGACCCAAAACTGTTGCCTTGAAATACGACAGGGCTCCAAAGTGAGAGCGCCATGCGCATTTGAGGCCTGAATTAGGGATTTGCATAGGGGTGGACAAAGGGGTTTTCTATGCCAGTGATTCCCAAACAGGGTGCCTCCAGCTGTTGCAAAACTCCCAGCATGCCTGGACAGTCAACGGCTGTCCGGCAATACTGGGAGTTGTTGTTTTGCAACAGCTGGAGGCTCCATTTTGAAAACAGTGGCGTACCAGACATTTTTCATTTTTATAGGGGAGGGGAGGGGGGCTGTGTAGGGGTATGTGTATATGTAGTGTTTTTAACTTTTTATTTTATTTTGTGGTAGTGTAGTGTAGTGTTTTTAGGGTACAGTCACACGGGCGGGGGGTTACAGCCAGTTTCCCGCTGCGAGTTTGAGCTGCAGCGCAAAATTTGCTGCATCGCAAACTTGCAGCCTGATACTCACTGTAAGCCCCCTGCCCATGTGAATGTACCCTGTACATTCACAGGGGGGGGGGACCCAATCTGTTGCAAAACTACAACTCCCAGCATGCACAGTCTATCAGTGCATGCTGGTAGTTATAGTTTTGCAACAGCTGGAGGCACACGGGTTGGGAAACACTGAGTTAGGAAACAGACAATGTTTCCCAACCAGTGTGCCTCCAGTTGTTGCAAAACCACAACTCCCAAACATTCTCAGGCATGCTGGGAGTAGTAGTTTGGCAACATCTTTAGAGCCAGATGTTGCCGAACTACAACTCCCAGCATGCTTGGAGTTGTAGTTTTGCAACATCTGGAGGACTACAGTTTGCAGACCACTAATACAGTGGTTCCCAATCTGTGCCCTTCCAGATGTTGCAAAACTACAACTCCCAGTATGCCAAAACTGTCCAGGCATGCTGGGAGTTGTAGTTCTGCAACATCTGAAGGGCAGAACTACAGAACTACAACTCCCAGCATGCCTGGACAGTAAGGGCATGCTGAGGATGTGTAGTTTTGCAACATCTGGAAGGGCACAGTGGTCTACAAACTGTGGACCTCCAGATGTTGCCAAACTGCAAGTCCCAGCATGCCCAGACACCAAGGGCTGTCTGGGCATGCTGGGAGTTGTAATATACAGGGTCCCAATACAGCAATGCATGTCGCTTTATGGCGACGTGCAATGCTGTAAAGGGCCCGACCGCGGCTGACGATATACTCACCTGTCGCCGCCCCCGTCTCCGCCGCCAGGATCCGGGTCTTCAGGGATGAGGTAAGTACCGCGGCCGGGCCCCAGCACTCCCCCCGTGTCCTCCGGTCTTCCTCCCGTCCTCTCCGGACTTCCAGGGGCCGGGCAGGGCGGGAGGAAGTAACCGCCCCCCCCCCCCCCCCCTTGCGATTGGTCGGTTAACTAACCGAAGAATCGCAGGGGATCGGAGGAGGTGGCAGGCTTGCCACCTCGCTCCTAGTCTTCAGCATGGTCCTGGCTGTCCCAGAGACCCGATCAGCCCGGTATCGCCGCAGATCACAAGGGCGATTTCCCTTGCGATTTGCGGCGATCGCCGACATGGGGGGCCTACATGGCCCCCCTCGGCGTTTGCCCTGGATGCCTGCTGAAGGATTTCAGCAGGCATCCGGTTCCGATCTCTGCCCGGCGAGCGGCAGAGACCGGAAAACGCCATGACGTTGTGGAACGTCATTGTTCCTTAAAGCCCAGGGTGCCATGACGTTCCACAACGTCATTGGTCCTTAAGAGGTTAAGGACCGGGCCATTTTTCATTTTAGTTTTTCCCTCCTCCCCTTCTAAAAATCACAACACTGAAAATTTTCCTCCTACAGACCCATATGAGGGCCTGTTTTATGTGGCACCAATTTTACTTTGTAATAACATCAATCATTTTACCACAAAATCTATGGCGAAACCCAAAAAATATTATTTGTGGGGCAAGATTGAAAAAAAACCCCCCACCATTTTGCAACTTTTGGGGGCTTCCGAATTTACGCAGTGCACTTTTCAGTAAAAATGACATTACGTCCATTCCGTAAGTCCATACGACTAAAATCATATAGGTTATATAGGTTTATTTTGTTTTACTTCTTTTAAAAAAAAAATTAGGTTTTGTACAAAAATTAGCAAGTTTACAAATGTCCTTTTCTGACTCCTATAACTTTTTTTTTTCTGTATATGTGTGAGGGCTAATTTTTTGCACCGTTATCTGTAGTTTTTATCTGTACCATTTTTGTTTTGATGGGACTATTTGATCGCTTTTTAAACTTTTTTTAGGGTATACAAATTGCCCAAAAATATGCATTTCTGGACTTTGTTATTTTTTTAAGTATACGCCATTGACCGTGCAGTTTAATTAACATTATATTTTTATAGTTTGGACATTTACGCACGTGGCGATACCCCATATGTTTATGTTTATTTTTGTTTACATATTTTTGGGGGGTGATTCAAACTTTTATTTAGGTTGGGGTTAAATCACAATTATTAACTTTTTTTACAATTTTTTTTAGCCCTCATAGGGAACTATAACATGCAATCATTAGATTGTATACACTGATCAATGCTATGCCATAGCATAGCATTGATCAGTGTTATCGGTGCTCGACAGCTTTAGCCTGCCATGGCTGACTGGAAAATTGGAGCACCAATCGGATGGCGAGGAGGCAGGTAAGGGCCCTCCTGTGGTCCTCTCAGCTGACCGGGACACGTCAGTTTCACCGTGTTGATCCCGATCAGCCCGACTGAGCAGCTTGGATTGTTTTTTTTTTTCAAATTTAGATTGGTGACTAGCCACAGGTCCCGGCTCATAGCCGCCAAGACCATCCCACTATGATGCGCGCTCAGCTCCTGAGCGGCGGGACAAGGGTTTATATGTATGCCCCTGGTCCTTAAAGGGGTACTCCGCTGCCCCAGCGGGCGGCAGGATCATGACGTCACGGAAACACCCCTCGTGACGTCACACCATGCCCCCTCAATGAGGAGAGTGAAGTAGACTTGCATTGAGAGGACATGGCGTGACGTCACAAGGAGCATGCCCGTGACATCATGACCCCACCCCCCGCACCCAGCATGCTAAACAAAAGCTGGGTGCTGCACAGAGATCACGGGGGTCCCAGCAGCGTGACCCCCACGATCAGACATCTTATATACTATGCTTTGGATAGGGGATAAGATGTCTAGGGGCTGAGTTCCCCTTTAAGGAGTTAAAAATAAAGAAAAGTCAAGGCTGACGGAATGAGAGGAGGCAACATTAAAAAAAAAAAATTCTCCGTCCTTAAAACGTCAGCTCAATGCAGTAGACAGGTTTCAAATACTACGGTATAATAGAACCTGTCTCCAGCAATCAGATAGAAGTGCTGGGTCTGGGAGTGAAGTGCATTACATTGTGTTTCACTCAGGTATAACTAACAATCCAAAGCACTGGAAGGGGTTAAATCACATTTATGAACATTTTTTTACAACAGTTTTTAGTACTCATAGGGGACTATAACATGCAATCATTAAATTGCATACACTGTTCAATGCTATGCCATAGCATAGCATTGATCAGTGTTATCGGTGCCATGGCTGACAGGAGAATCGGAGCACCAATCGGCAGGTAAGGCCCTCTCATTGTCCTCTCAGCTAAATGATCAGTGATTTAAAGTGTCCCTTTCTTCACTTATCAGCCCCCCTCCCCCATTGCTCATGATTCACTAACAACAAGCAATACATTAAACCCCAACAAAAAAAAGCTGTTGAGCTGCTGAGCCCAAAATAATAAGTAGTTAAGTGCTCAATTCTCATGCAGTGCCCATGTAGAAAAAAATAAAGCATTTCACAGGACCCAATAGAAAATCAATGAGCTACCTGTGTACTAAACACACAGGCCCTCATTTACTAAAGGATAACCAACGCTTTTTCTCAGTTATTGCGCCTAAAATTTGGTCGCATCCCGCTTACGACCAAAGCTGCGACTTAAATTTAGGCGCACAACCTACATTTTCTTAAACACTCCAAGATTTTATTTTTACCTACAAAATGGGCATGTTTTACTCGAAAAGGGGCGTGAACCAGACAAAAACAGAAAAAACACTACGAGTGTGAAGAAAAATCATAGGAAAACCTGTGAGTTTTGCTTCACAGAAAGCCGACAGCTCAGAGCTGTCGGTAAATTCCTCAAAACAGAGTGAATCCTGCTACCCCCAGCATGAAACAGGGTCTGTTCCATGTTGGGGGTAGTAGTAAAGGGGCTGAGGGATTGATCCCACCGGGTCTCACTTTTGAGACCTGATCCGATCAGATGTCATTAAGCAGGGGAGCGGGCGGCATGTTCCGATCCCCTACAATGTACAATAAGCTTTCATTTTTAAATTTCCCACCAGAAGCCCTGAATGGCCGGGACCGAGGAGCCAATCAGGGCTCCTGGCAGGGTTTTAATATAGAAGCGCTGTGGTGGGCAAAGAAGTATAGAATCGCTAGGGGGGGGGGGTATATATCTGGCCCCTCCAGCGTTTCTATATATCTTTTCCCCCTGCTGCGCTATATCAAACTTAGTGGCCGCTGCGCATGAATAAATGTACTGCCCCCCCCAGCGCTATTATATATCTATACTGACCCCCGCTGCGCATATACTGACCCCCGCTGCACATATTTATATATATACTGCCTCCCCCAAGCTGCGCATATTAATCTTCATCTTCCCTGGCTGCCAATGAATGAAAACTCTATTAGCGGGGGAGCGGAGGGCTGCTGCCCGCTCTCGCTGCTAAGAGTTTGTCATTCATAGCTGGGCAGCAGCTGCATATCATGCTGTGGGGGTCAGACATATGGATATATGTCTGACCCTCACAGCATACATATACAAATGCCGGCTCACCGCTATGAATGACAAGTAAAGCAGTGCAGGGAGGCTCGCGCTGCTGCTCCTAATAGCTTACTTGTCATTCATAGCGGTGAGCCGGCATTTGTATATGTATGATGTGAGGGTCAGACATATATCCATATGTCTGACCCCCACAGCATATGCAGCTGTTGCCCGCTAATAGAGTTTTCATTCATTGGCAGCCAGGGGAGGGAGAAGATGAAAATTAATATGCGCAGCTTGGGGGAGGCAGTATATATATAAATATGCGCAGCTGGGGTCAGTATATGCACAGCGGGGGTCAGTATAGATATATAATAGCGCAGGGGGGGCAGTACATTTATTCAAGCACAGCGGGCACTAAGTTTGATATAGCGCAGCAGGGGGAAAGATATATAGAAACGCTGGAGGGGCCAGTTATATACCCCCCCAGCGATTCTATACATCTTTGCCCACCACAGCGCTTCTATATTAAAACCCTGCCAGGAGCCCTGATTGGCTCCTCGGTCCCGGCCATTCAGGGCTCCTGGTGGACTGGTGGGGAATTTAAAAATGAAAGTTTACTGTACATTGCAGGGGATCGGAACATGCCGCCCGCTCCCCTGATTAATAACATCTGATTGGATCGGGTCTCAGAAGTGAGACCCGGTGCGATCAATCCCTCAGCCCCTGTACTACTACCCCCAACATGGAACAGACCCTGTTCCATGATGGGGGTAGTAGTACAAGCACTAATGTAGTCAGAATTTGCAGAGACTTTTTTTTGTCGCACAGAATACATTTTGTGCGACAGAAAAAAAAACTGCGACAGAAAGAAAGGGAAATTGGGCGACAGATTAGTAAATCACAAGGAAAAAAAAGACGAGTACACTGAAAAAAAAAAACCTAACCGACACTCCAGTCTTTGTAAATGAGGGCCATTATGTCCTCACATTCCCCAAGAGGGAATTTGAAAATGTTTTCTAAACCAGAAATGGGAGCACCGTAGAGACCTTAGTGCTGTATTCCGGCATCTCCGGTGCTCCCATAAAATGAATGGAATGTGTGCCGCCTGTAGCACGCGCAACTCTCAGAGAGTCAGGGGCACCAGGCAGAAGATTACGGGAAGTCCCAGAGGTCAGTCCCTCCATGATTAGACATTTATACACCCTATACTGTGGATAGGAATATAAGTTGCTTTTTGCTGAACTACTGCTTCAAAGTGAACATTTATACATTTTTAACTATGCCAAAAGTTCTACTAAGTGCCATTGGGCCTGGGAGTAAACAGATATTTTTTTCTAAACCATTCTCAAGTTCTAATTTTCAGTGTATAACAATTAGTATTGTTTGTAGTAATGGGCACCAAAGACGGCTCACAGTACAGTTGTAAAAAGGTAAGCGACTGACACAAATTTTGGTTTTCACAAAGTTTAGTGCTTTGGTGTATTTAGATCTTTTAGTCAGATGTTTCTATGGTTAATAAAGGACAATTATAACCATTTTTATAAATTTATTTGACAAATACAGTTTATGAAAAGACTCAATACTTACTCTTCTTTTTCAAAAATGTTTAATTTTGCTCTGGCATGCTGGGTATCACCTTCTGGACCAAATTCTGACTGATCACAACCCATTCTTACCTAATTGGTGTCTGAAGTTTATCACAATTTTAGTGTTTTTGTTTGTCCACCTTCTTTTTGAGCTTTGATCACAGGTTCTGGGGAGGATCTGGGGAGTTTCACAAAATTTAAATCCTTTGTTCACTGAACAACTTAATTATTATTTTTGTGATATTGTCTGCATTATGCTGAAAAAGATTTGTCCATCACCAAATTGCACCTGGTTCGGTGAGAGAAGTTGGTCTTGGATGATGTTTAGATACCATTCTTTATTCATGGCAGTGTTCTTAGGCAATATTGTGAGTGAGACCACACCCTTGAATGAAAAGACACCTGAATGGTCTTAGGAGGCTTTAATATTGGCATAACACAGGACTCAATTAGCACCGAGTCCCAATCAGTCAGTAGAGACCAGTCAGTGGAGAAAATAACTAAAGAAGTAAGGAGAAAAGAAGTAAAGTTATTTGGGGAGATTTAGCAAAACCGATGCAGAGGAAACGTTAACCAGTTGCCGATAGCAATCACTCAGATTCTTTGCTTCTTTCATTTATTTTTATTTTTTTAAATGCCACTAAAAAAAAGAAGTAATCCGATTGGTTGCAATGGGCAACTGGTCAACTTTTTTACTGCATAAGTTTTAATAAATCTTCCCAGTTATCTGCGCTAAAGCCGCCTTTAGATTGGTTGGGACATCTGGAAGAATGATTGTCCGGAGAAGAAAAGTTGATGCTACCCTAAGTCCTGTGTCAAGCATCCCGTGATGATTCATGTGTGGGTTGGCTTTTCATTCAAGGGAGTGGGCTTACTTGTGATAAACTCCAAGCACTGATCAGACAAGAATGGGTTGTCACCAGCCAGGATTTGGCTCAGAAGCTAATATCCAGCATGCCAGAGGGAATTCTAGAAGTCTTGGAAAAGAATGGTCAACACTGTAAATATCGTGTCTTTTCATAAAGTTGATGTATTTGTCAATAAAAGTTTAAAAAATTTATGAAATGCTTACTATTGTACTTCAGTAACCATAGAAACATCAGCATTACATACTGCTGGAAACATTGCCATCATATACTAACTGCACCCTTAGGTTACATTATCATAATGCATTACTTAAGCCTCAATGGGTAATTTCCTCTTTGTTTCTCTTTTGTTATGTTCCTTCCCGTATCAGCACAGTAGCAGCCGCCCCCCATCTAGCTGCAGACAAGACATGAAGGAATCTCCAATGACCAAGACCTTGGCATGTTTCCAACATTAAGACTGTTCTTCAGAAGTTCATCTTTTTTTTTCTGACTTTGATGGTTGATATTTAATGACTGTTCTCTGCATTTTGGGACCGAATTTTCATATTCATGTTTTTTTCTGAATAGTCAAGTTTGAAGGTGAAGCCAAAACGTGCCAAGAGAGGCTTTAAAAGAGTACTCCAGGATACAAAAACGTATCCCCTGTCCTAAGGATAAGGGATAAATGTCAGATTGCAGGGGGTCTGACCACTGGACCTCCCAGCGATCTCCTGTACGGGGCCCTGGCTCTCCTCCTTAATGGAGCATGTTCGACCACTGCAGGAAGCTACGGCCAACACGCCTCCTCAATGCAGCTCTATCGGAGAGCCGTAGATTCCTGAGTGCAGCGCCCCACTCTCCAATAGAGCTGCATTAAGGGGGCATGTGGCTTTGTACAGTGGTCGAACACACCCCATTCAGGAGGAGAGACAAGCCCCGTATGGGAGATCGTGGAGGGGGGACTAGTGCTCGGACCAGCCGCGATCTGACTTAGTATCGGGGATAAGATTCTTTTTATCCCGGAGTACCGCTTTAATTTGATATACACATGTTTATTCCCTTTGTGTGTATTGGAACTAAACCAAAAAAGGGAGGGAATAAAAGCAAATTGGACATAATGTCACACCAAATTCCAAAAATGGGCTGGACAGAATTATTGGCACCCTTAACCTAATATTTGGTTGCATAATAACTGAAATCAGTTGCTTCCTATAACCATCAATAAGCTTCTTACACCTCTCAGCCGGAATGTTGGACCACTCTTCCTTTGCAAACTGCTCCAGGTCTCTCTTATTGGAAGGGCGCCATTTACCAGCAGCAATTTTAAGATCTATCCACAGGTGTTCAATGTGATTTAGATCTGGACTCATTGCTGCCACTTCAGAACTCTCCAGCCTTCTGACACTGGGCTTCTGACAAACCCAGCTTCCTGACACTGGGCTTTACAGTGCGACCAAAAACCCGTTGGTAATCCTCAGATTTCATGATGCCTTATACACATTCAAGGCACCGAGTGCCAGAGACAGCAAAACAACCCCAAAACATCATTTAACCTCCACCATATTTCACTGTATGTACTGTGTTCTTTTCTTTGTAGGTCTCATTCCGTTTTCGGAAAACAGTAGAAGGATGTGCTTTACCAAAAACCTCTATCTTGGTCTCATCTGTCCACAAGATATTTTCCCAGAAGGATTTTGGCTTACTCAAGTTCATTTTGGCAAAATGTAGTCTTGATTTTTTATGTCTCTGTGTCAGCAGTGGGGTCCTCCTGGGTCTCCTGCCATAGCATTTAATTTAAATGTTGATGGATAGTTTGCGCTGACACTGATGCTCCCTGAGCCTTCAGGACAGCTTGAATATCTTTGAAACTTGTTTGGGGCTGCTTATCCACCATCCGGACTATCCTGAGTTGACACCTTTCATCAATTGTTCTCTTCTGTCCACACCTAGGGAGATTAGCTACAGTGCCATGGGTTGCTCACTGTGGACAAAGGCAAATCTAGATCTCTGGAGATGGACTTGTAACCTTGAGATTGTTGATATTTTTCCACAATTTTGGTTCTCAAGTCCACAGACAGTTCTCTTCTCCTCTTTCTGTTGTCCATGCTTAGTGTGGCACACACAGATGTTACGCCGAGCGCCCCGGGTCCCCGCTCCTCCCCGGAGCGCTCGCTTCTCTCTCGCTACCGCAGCGCTCCGGGCAGCTCCACTGACCCGGTGCGCTGCGATACCGTCTCCAGCCGGGATGCGATTCGCGATGCGGGTAGCGCCCGCTCGCGATGCGCATCCCGGCTCCCGTACCTGACTCGCTCTCCGTCTGTCCTGTCCCGGCGCGCGCGGCCCCGCTCCCTAGGGCGCGCGCGCGCCGAGTCTCTGCGATTTAAAGGGCCACTGCGCCGCTGATTGGCGCAGTGGTTCCAATTAGTGTGTTCACCTGTGCACTCCCTATTTATACCTCACTTCCCCTTCACTCCCTCGCCGGATCTTGTTGCCATTGTGCCAGTGAAAGCGTTTCCTTGTGTGTTCCTAGCCTGTGTTCCAGACCTCCTGCCGTTGCCCCCGACTACGATCCTTGCTGCCTGCCCCGACCTTCTGCTACGTCCGACCTTGCTTCTGTCTACTCCCTTGTACCGCGCCTATCTTCAGCAGTCAGAGAGGTTGAGCCGTTGCTAGTGGATACGACCTGGTCACTACCGCCGCAGCAAGACCATCACGCTTTGCGGCGGGCTCTGGTGAAAACCAGTAGTGACTTAGAACCGATCCACTAGCACGGTCCACGCCAATCCCTCTCTGGCACAGAGGATCCACTACCTGCCAGCCGGCATCGTGACAGTAGATCCGGTCATGGATCCCGCTGAAGTTCCTCTGCCAGTTGTCGCCGACCTCACCACGGTGGTCGCCCAGCAGTCACAACAGATAGCGCAACAAGGCCAACAGCTGTCTCAACTGACCGTGATGCTACAGCAGCTACTACCACAGCTTCAGCAATCATCTCCTCCGCCAGCTCCTGCACCTCCTCCGCAGCGAGTGGCCGCTTCTGGTCTACGACTATCCTTGCCGGATAAATTTGATGGGGACTCTAAATTCTGCCGTGGCTTTCTTTCCCAATGTTCCCTGCACTTGGAGATGATGTCGGACCAGTTTCCTACTGAAAGGTCTAAGGTGGCTTTCGTAGTCAGCCTTCTGTCTGGAAAAGCTCTGTCATGGGCCACACCGCTCTGGGACCGCAATGACCCCGTCACTGCCTCTATACACTCCTTCTTCTCGGAAATTCGAAGTGTCTTTGAGGAACCTGCCCGAGCCTCTTCTGCTGAGACTGCCCTGTTGAACCTGGTCCAGGGTAATTCTTCCGTTGGCGAGTACGCCGTACAATTCCGTACTCTTGCTTCAGAATTATCCTGGAATAATGAGGCCCTCTGCGCGACCTTTAAAAAAGGCCTATCCAGCAACATTAAAGATGTTCTGGCCGCACGAGAAATCCCTGCTAACCTACATGAACTCATCCATCTTGCCACTCGCATTGACATGCGTTTTTCCGAAAGGCGTCAGGAGCTCCGCCAGGATATGGACTTTGTTCGCACAAGGCGTTTTTTCTCCCCGGCTCCTCTCTCCTCTGGTCCCCTGCAATCCGTTCCTGTGCCTCCCGCCGTGGAGGCTATGCAGGTCGACCGGTCTCGCCTGACACCTCAAGAGAGGACACGACGCCGCATGGAGAATCTCTGCCTGTACTGTGCCAGTACCGAACACTTCCTGAAGGATTGTCCTATCCGTCCTCCCCGCCTGGAAAGACGTACGCTGACTCCGCACAAAGGCGAGACAGTCCTTGATGTCTACTCTGCTTCTCCACGTCTTACTGTGCCTGTGCGGATATCTGCCTCTGCCTTCTCCTTCTCTACTATGGCCTTCTTGGATTCCGGATCTGCAGGAAATTTTATTTTGGCCTCTCTCGTCAACAGGTTCAACATCCCAGTGACCAGTCTCGCCAGACCCCTCTACATCAATTGTGTAAACAATGAAAGATTGGACTGTACCATACGTTTCCGCACGGAGCCCCTTCTAATGTGCATCGGACCTCATCACGAGAAGATTGAATTTTTGGTCCTCCCCAATTGCACTTCTGAAATCCTCCTTGGACTACCCTGGCTTCAACTCCATTCCCCAACCCTGGATTGGTCCACTGGGGAGATCAAGAGTTGGGGGCCCTCTTGTTTCAAGGACTGCCTAAAACCGGTTCCCAGTACCCCTTGCCGTGACTCTGTGGTTCCCCCTGTAACCGGTCTCCCTAAGGCCTATATGGACTTTGCGGATGTTTTTTGCAAAAAACAAGCTGAGACTCTACCTCCTCACAGGCCTTATGATTGTCCTATTGACCTCCTCCCGGGCACTACTCCACCCCGGGGCAGAATCTATCCTCTGTCCGCCCCAGAGACTCTTGCTATGTCGGAGTACATCCAGGAAAATTTAAAAAAAGGCTTTATCCGTAAATCCTCCTCTCCTGCCGGAGCCGGATTTTTCTTTGTGTCCAAAAAAGATGGCTCTCTACGTCCTTGCATTGACTACCGCGGTCTTAATAAAATCACGGTAAAGAACCGCTACCCCCTACCCCTCATCTCTGAACTCTTTGATCGCCTCCAAGGTGCCCACATCTTTACCAAACTGAACTTAAGAGGTGCTTATAATCTCATCCGCATCAGAGAGGGGGATGAATGGAAAACGGCATTTAACACTAGAGATGGACACTTTGAGTATCTGGTCATGCCCTTTGGCCTGTGCAACGCCCCTGCCGTCTTCCAAGACTTTGTTAATGAAATTTTTCGTGATCTCTTATACTCCTGTGTTGTTGTATATCTGGACGATATCCTGATTTTTTCTGCCAATCTAGAAGAACACCGCCAGCATGTCCGTATGGTTCTTCAGAGACTTCGTGACAATCAACTTTATGCCAAGATAGAGAAATGTCTGTTTGAATGCCAATCTCTTCCTTTCCTAGGATACTTGGTCTCTGGCCAGGGACTACAAATGGATCCAGACAAACTCTCTGCCGTCTTAGATTGGCCACGCCCCTCCGGACTCCGTGCTATCCAACGTTTTTTGGGGTTCGCCAATTATTACAGGCAATTTATTCCACATTTTTCTACCGTTGTGGCCCCTATCGTGGCTTTAACAAAAAAAAATGCCAATCCCAAGTCTTGGCCTCCTCAAGCGGAAGACGCCTTTAAACGGCTCAAGTCTGCCTTTTCTTCGGCTCCCGTGCTCTCCAGACCTGACCCATCTAAACCCTTCCTATTGGAGGTTGATGCCTCCTCTGTAGGAGCTGGAGCGGTCCTTCTACAAAAAAATTCTTCCGGGCATGCTGTTACTTGTGGGTTTTTTTCTAGGACCTTCTCTCCGGCGGAGAGGAACTACTCCATCGGGGATCGAGAGCTTCTAGCCATTAAATTAGCACTTGAGGAATGGAGGCATCTGCTGGAGGGATCAAGATTTCCAGTTATTATTTACACCGATCACAAGAACCTCTCCTATCTCCAGTCTGCCCAACGGCTGAATCCTCGCCAGGCCAGGTGGTCTCTGTTCTTTGCCCGATTTAATTTTGAAATTCACTTTCGGCCTGCCGATAAGAACATTAGGGCCGATGCTCTCTCTCGTTCCTCGGATGCCTCGGAAGTTGAACTCTCTCCGCAACACATCATTCCTCCTGACTGCCTGATTTCCACTTCTCCAGCCTCCATCAGGCAAACTCCTCCAGGAAAGACCTTCGTCTCTCCACGCCAACGCCTCGGAATCCTCAAATGGGGTCACTCCTCCCATCTCGCAGGTCATGCAGGCATCAAGAAATCTGTGCAACTCATCTCTCGCTTCTATTGGTGGCCGACTCTGGAGACGGATGTCGTGGACTTTGTGCGAGCCTGCACTGTCTGTGCCCGGGATAAGACTCCTCGCCAGAAGCCCGCTGGTTTTCTTCATCCGCTGCCTGTCCCCGAACAGCCTTGGTCTCTGATTGGTATGGATTTTATTACAGACCTACCTCCATCCCGTGGCAACACTGTTGTTTGGGTGGTCGTTGATCGATTCTCCAAGATGGCACATTTCATCCCTCTTCCTGGTCTTCCTTCAGCGCCTCAGTTGGCTAAACAATTTTTTGTACACATTTTTCGTCTTCACGGGTTGCCCACACAGATAGTCTCGGATAGAGGCGTCCAATTCGTGTCAAAATTCTGGAGGGCTCTCTGTAAACAACTCAAGATTAAATTAAACTTTTCTTCTGCATATCATCCTCAATCCAATGGACAAGTAGAAAGAATTAACCAGGTCTTGGGTGATTATTTACGACATTTTGTTTCCTCCCGCCAGGATGATTGGGCAGATCTTCTACCATGGGCCGAATTCTCGTATAACTTTAGAGTCTCTGAATCTTCCTCCAAATCCCCATTTTTCGTGGTGTACGGCCGTCACCCTCTTCCCCCCCTCCCTACTCCCTTGCCCTCTGGTTTGCCCGCTGTAGATGAAGTGACTCGTGATCTTTCCACCATATGGAAAGAGACCCAAGATTCTCTTTTACAGGCTTCATCTCGCATGAAAAAGTTTGCCGATAAGAAAAGAAGAGCTCCCCCCATTTTTGCTCCCGGAGACAAGGTATGGCTCTCCGCTAAATATGTCCGCTTTCGTGTCCCCAGTTACAAACTGGGTCCACGCTATCTTGGTCCTTTCAAAGTCTTGTGCCAAATTAATCCTGTCTCTTACAAACTTCTTCTTCCTCCTTCTCTCCGTATTCCTAATGCCTTTCATGTCTCTCTTCTTAAACCACTCATCATCAACCGTTTCTCTCCCAAGTTAGTTTCTCCCACTCCTGTCTCCGGTTCTTCTGACGTCTTCTCAGTGAAAGAGATACTGGCCTCCAAGACGGTCAGAGGAAAAAGGTTCTTTTTGGTGGATTGGGAGGGCTGTGGACCTGAAGAGAGATCCTGGGAACCTGAGGACAACATCCTAGACAAAAGTCTGCTCCTCAAGTTCTCAGGCTCTAAGAAGAGGGGGGAGACCCAAGGGGGGGGGGTACTGTTACGCCGAGCGCCCCGGGTCCCCGCTCCTCCCCGGAGCGCTCGCTTCTCTCTCGCTACCGCAGCGCTCCGGGCAGCTCCACTGACCCGGTGCGCTGCGATACCGTCTCCAGCCGGGATGCGATTCGCGATGCGGGTAGCGCCCGCTCGCGATGCGCATCCCGGCTCCCGTACCTGACTCGCTCTCCGTCTGTCCTGTCCCGGCGCGCGCGGCCCCGCTCCCTAGGGCGCGCGCGCGCCGAGTCTCTGCGATTTAAAGGGCCACTGCGCCGCTGATTGGCGCAGTGGTTCCAATTAGTGTGTTCACCTGTGCATTCCCTATTTATACCTCACTTCCCCTTCACTCCCTCGCCGGATCTTGTTGCCATTGTGCCAGTGAAAGCGTTTCCTTGTGTGTTCCTAGCCTGTGTTCCAGACCTCCTGCCGTTGCCCCCGACTACGATCCTTGCTGCCTGCCCCGACCTTCTGCTACGTCCGACCTTGCTTCTGTCTACTCCCTTGTACCGCGCCTATCTTCAGCAGTCAGAGAGGTTGAGCCGTTGCTAGTGGATACGACCTGGTCACTACCGCCGCAGCAAGACCATCCCGCTTTGCGGCGGGCTCTGGTGAAAACCAGTAGTGACTTAGAACCGATCCACTAGCACGGTCCACGCCAATCCCTCTCTGGCACAGAGGATCCACTACCTGCCAGCCGGCATCGTGACAACAGACACACAATGCAAAGACTAAGTGAACTTCTCTCCTTTTTATCTGCTGTCAGGTGTGATTTTTATATTGTCCACACCTGTTACTTGCCCCAGGTGAGTTTAAAGGAGCATCACATGTGTCACGATTCGGCAGGCTGGAGGTGGATCCTCTGTGCCAGAGAGGGATTGGCGTGGACCGTGTCGGTGGACCTGTTCTAAGTTGCTACTGGTATTCACCAGAGCCCGCCGCAAAGCGGGATGGTCTTGCAGCGGCGGTAGCAACCAGGTCGTATGCACTGGCAACGGCTCAACCTCTCTGACTGCTGAGATAGGCGCGGTACAAGGGAGTAGACAAGAGCAAGTTCAGACGTAGCAGAAGGTCGGGGCAGGCGGCAAGGTTCGTAGTCAATGGTAATAGCAGGAGGTCAGGAACACAGTAAAGGTAAACACAGAAGAAGCTTTCTCTAGGCACTAAGGCAACAAGATCCGGCAAGGAAGTGCAGGGGAAGTGAGGTAATATAGCCAGGGAGCAGGTGGAAACTAATTAGGGTGATTGGGCCAGGCACCAATCATTGGTGCACTGGCCCTTTAAATCTCAGAGAGCTGGCGCACGCGCGCCCTAGAGAGCGGAGCCGCGCGCGCCAGAGCATGACAGCCGGGGACCGGGACAGGTGAGTGACTTGGGATGCGATTCGCGAGCGGGCGCGTCCCGCTATGCGAATCACATCCCCGCTGGCAATGTCAGTGCAGCGCTCCCGGTCAGCGGGTCTGACCGGGGCGCTGCAGGGAGAGAAACGCCGCGAGCGCTTCGGGGAGGAGCAGGGACCCGGAGCGCTCGGCGTAACAACATGCTTGAAACAATCTTATTTTTCCACAATTTTTAAAGGGTGCCAATAATTTTGTCCAGACCATTTTGGGAGTTTGGTGACATTATGTCCAATTTGCTTTTTTTCCTCATTTTTTGGTTTAGTTCCAATACACACAATGGGAATAAACATGTGTATAGCAAAACATGTGTTACTGCAATCCTTTTCTGTGAGAAATACTTAATTTTCTTGAAAAATTTCAGGGGTGCCAACATTTACGGCCATGACTGTATGTATATATATATATATATATATATATATATATATATACATATATATGTATATGTATGTGTGTGTTTGTAAATATATATACAGTGAATAAAAACATAAACATGAAAGCTTGTGCAACAGACCAGAGGACAACCTAAAGGAAGAAAGGTTCCACCAGTATAAAAAAAGAGTTCTTCACAGAAATAGCATTCAAACTTTTAAAGAAGAAATGCGGCGCTAAACTTTTAACTCCAATAGTGCCCGGGCTGCAAAAACTAAAAAAAGTAACTTTAACTCACCTTCCTACGTTCTTCCGCTGCGCCGGTATTGGCGTCCCGTTCCTCCGGCACTGCTGGGGTCCCTGCTTCTTAAGCTCAGAATCAGGGACCCGAGGCTTAGGCTTTGACTGCGGCGATCTAAAGGGTTAATAGCCGGCCATGGTGATCGCCGCATGTCGGCTATTAACGGCAGCCCCCAGCTACAAGAATCAGCTGGGGGCCGGCTGGTATGGCGCGAGCTCAAGTCATTTTTATGTGTCTAGCACCTATATTTCTCTAAGTGTTGCTCACTTGGTTTGTCATTATGTGCTTTGGAGAAGGCGTGTCCTCACTCTGCATGACTCATCTTCCTCCCTGAGTCTGCTGTGCTGTGTCTCTTCATGCAATCACTGCAGGCTGCTCTTTAACCCCCTCCTCTCTGTTTTCATGAGCACAGAGGAGGGCTAGTCCCGCCCTCATTTACTGGACTTTGTCCCTGCTTGTGCTTCAGCTGGGGCAAAGAGGATGCTGCAGCTGGACAGGATTATGTTCTGGATGGTATGGGGACCCCTAGTGGTCTTTTTTTTATAAGACATGATTTCTATAAGAAGGAAATATCATTTTCTTATGAAGTATATTAAAAATGTTAATGTTTTGCCAAGAAGGACATGTAAAAAGTTCTTGAATTTTACAGTGCTCTTTTAACTATATGGTCATCATATATGTTGGGGAAATCCCAACATACATGCTGAACGTATGCCACAGGTCACCCACTCGCCCCAATGTTAAAAAATAAAAATATACAATGCACTACTTTCCAAAGGGAAACTCTTCTGAAGTCTGTAAGGCTTTATGAATACATTTATCATCTGCCCTGAAGAAGTTCCTGGTGCATTTGATGAACATACACACAAAATGTGGTGTGAACAGAGCCTCTGAACCTTTGTGCCTCTGAAGTATTGGAGGAAAAAAAAAAGCTGCGTTGGCGCTCCCAAGAAAGTAACCCAAGTCGTGGGTATTGATGCAAAATAATTTATTTTTACAGCATAAAAAATCTAAGAAAATAATAAATATAAAGCAAGACGCGTTTCGGGAGTCACGGCTCCCTTTTTCAATTGCAGGTAGTTGCTGCCACCTGCAATTGAAAAAGGGAGCTGTGACTCCCGAAACGCGTCTTGCTTTATATTTATTATTTTCTTTGATTTTTTATGCTGTAAAAATAAATTATTTTGCATCAATACCCACAACTTGGGTTACTTCCTTGGGAGCACCAACGCAGCCTTTTTTTTCCTCCAATACTTCTGCATTACTCTACGGACTCTCTGCTGGGCTCCGTCCTCACGCTGCTGGCCTTCATACCAAGCTACCATCACCGGCAAGGAACACACTACCCCCACCTGGGTACCCACCTATACCGGACAAAGACCTACACTGCACCCGGAGCTATCTCTGCTTTTTTGCTATATTTTTGTGCCTCTGAGGCATGGATATGTTAAAAAAACACTCTGGCCTGACGAAGCACTTCGACACGCAATGGTCTGTCACCAGCACAATACCCCCTGCGTCTTGTCCATCTGCTCCCCCGTTTGTACCCCGCATGTTCTGACGAACAATAAAGAAGCTAAAACAAGAAAAGTGCTTTGTACTCCTTTTCTATACATACATATTGGCCCTGATATACTAAGGGTGGAGTATAGGTTTCTTTGTGGGTTTTAATTCCCTACAATTTTTTTCCCACAGTATTTACTAAGGTTTCCTTACATTTTCCACTTTCCCTACATTTTGCTTTTTTTTACACATTCTCTGATCTGTCGGGTTTTCCTCAGCTGAAATCCACCACATTTTTTGTGGAAACCTTAGTAAATATGTTGGGTTTTTGTGAAAATGTCGGGAACACGCCCCTTTTCTATGACCACGCCCCTCTTCACGATGGTCATGTCCCTTTTTGGGGGGTTTTCTTGGTAAAATGGAGAGTTAGTCAGGTTTTTTTTCAATTCTGGTGCAAACAGAATTTCTGGGGCAATGCGCCAGAATCTGGCACACAACCCAACAAAACATGTTGGGTTTACAATAGTAAATGAGGGCCATTCTGAGACTATATCTTTCATTCATGTGTCAGCACTAGAAAGGCAAAGCTTAGCATCCAGGGGCGGTTTACTGCAGCAGTTCCAGCCTCCACACCTGGGGTTCATATATACCTGGTGGTGCCGAGTATACTTCTGCTTGAACAATGGATATGTTAAAATAACATTCCGACTTATCCGTGCTCGGACAGGCACTGGTCCCATTAATTTTCAAGCTCCGAGCGTAGTGAAATAGTAACCACGTTCATTTAATTTTCTGAGTATTGTTTCACAATAAAAGTTCTGCAATCCACACTTCTCAGTCCAAGTCAAAACCTCTAAATGCTCAGAAAACTACTCTAACGTAGTCACTATTGGGAAAATGTATCAAAACCTGCCAGAGGAAAAGTTGTCCAGTTGCCCATAGCAACCAATCAGATCGCTTCTTTCATTTTTAACAAGGCCTTTGCATAATGAAAGAAGTGATCTGATTGGTTTCTATGGACAACTGGGCAACTTTTCCTCTGGACAGGTTTTGATAAATCTCCCCCTATCTGACAAATTTTGGGACATGGAAATGAATGAGGCCGGGCCTGTCCAAGCATGGATACACCAGCATTTAATTTTGACAGTTTCCTGGTGTATCTGTGCAAAAATAAAACATAAAGAGGCGCTCCATAGTGAAATACCACCAGCGGAAGATCCCAGTACAGGAAAGATGTTTGCTTACCGCAGGTGGCTGTGTGAGCACATACACACAACAATGTAATGAGTGAGTGGGATGAATGGTTCCATCTGCAGCCCTCCTGCTGTGCAAAGATGAACAAATCGGGGACTTCTGTAAGGAGCTGCAGGTTTGAAATACGGCACTGACAGGAACAACCACAGGTAGGATATATACGATTTAATCAAAAACAACGAATCAGTGCAACGCGTTTCACAGTGCATGAGCAGCTTCATCAGGCATGTCAGTACAAGGTGAGGAGTCTCCTTAAATAGCAGCAATTTACCCCTTTCATTTCCAGCTAAAATCACAGGCTACATATCAAAACGAAACCTATATTTATGAACTTAAAATCTGACCTCCACAGCGACAGACCTATGTGCAAATATGCATGATAGCGATGCACTATTAATGATTTATGATGTATATGTATGTTATCGAACATGACCATTCTATAAATATATTAACAAAAAGTACACATAGTCAGGTATCAGTGCACATTGTGCAAAAAGTGGAGTTAATTGAATTTAAATAAAAAAAATCTTGTAGAGTTGGATATTACTAATATTACTAGTGATGTGTATAGCAACTATATACATACACTGCTCAAAAACTAAAGGGAACACTAAGATAACACATCCTAGATCTGAATGAATGAACTATCAATGAAATACTTTCCTCTTTACATAGTTGAATGTGCTGACAACAAAATCACACAAAAATTATCAATGGAAATCAAATTTATCAACCCATGGAGGTCTGAATATGGAGTCACACTCAAAATCATCGTGGAAACCCCACTACAGGCTGATCATAATGTCAAGTCATAATGAGGCTCAGTAGTTTGTGTGGCCTCCACGTGCCCGTATGACCTCTCTACAACGCCTGGGCATGCTCCTGATGAGGTGGTGGATGGTCTCCTGAAGGATGTCCTCCTAGACCTGGACTAAAGCATCCGCCAACTCCTGGACAGTCTGTGGTGCAACGTGGCGTTGGTGGATGGAGCGAGACATGATGTCCCAGATGTGCTCAATCGGATTCAGGTCTAGGGAACGGGCGGGCCAGTCCATAGCATTAATGCCTTCCTCTTGCAGGAACTGCTGACACACTCCAGCCACATGAGAGCTAGCATTGTCTTGCATTAGGAGGAACCCAGCGCCAACCGCACCAGCATATGGTCTCACAAGGGCTCTGAGGATCTCATCTCGGTACCTAATGGCAGTCAGGCTACCTCTGGCAAGCACATGGAGGGCTGTGCGGCCCCTTAAAGAAATGCCACCCCACACCATTACTGACCCTCCGCCAAACCGGTCATGCTGTAAGCACAACCCCCACCTGTGGGCCCTCATACCACCCTCATAGAGTCTGTTTCTGACCATTTGAGTGGACACATGCACATTTGTGGCCTGCTGGAGGTCATTTTGCAGGGCTCTGGCAGTGCTCCTCCTGCTCCTTCTTGCACTATGGAGGAGGTAGCGGTCCTGCTGCTGGGTTGTTGCCCTCCTACGGCCTCCTCCACGTCTCCTGATGTACTGGCCAGTCTCCTGGTAGCCCCTCCATGATCTGGACACTACGCTGACAGACACAGCAAACCTTCTTGCCACAGCTCGCATTGATGTGCCATCCTGGATGAGCTGCACTACCTGAGCCACTTGTGTGGGTTGTAGACTCCGTCTCATGCTACCACTAGAGTGAAAGCACCACCAGCATTCAAAAGTGATGAAAACATCAGCCAGGAAGCATAGGAACTGAGAAGTGGTCTGTGGTCACCACCTGCAGAACCACTCCTTTATTTGGGATGTCTTGCTAATTGCCTATAATTTCCACCTGTTGTCTGTTCCATTTGCACAACAGCATGTGAAATTGATTGTCAATCAGTGTTGCTTCCTGAGTGGACAATGTGATTTCACAGAAATGTGATTGACTTGGAGTTACATTGTGTTGTTTAAAGGGGTACTCCGGCCCTAAGACATCTTACCCCCTATCCAAAGGATAGGGGATAAGATGCCTGATCACGGGGGTCCCGCCGCTGGGGACCTCCCCCTGCAATCTTTCATGCAGCACCCCGCTATCATCAACCTCCGGAGCAAACGGCACAGCTCCGCCCCTGTGTGACGTCACACTCCGCCCCCTCAATGCAAGCCTATGGGAGGGTGCGTGGTGGCCGCTCCCATAGGCTTTCATTGAGGGGGCGGAGCGTAACGTCACAATACTAATTATTGGAAGGATCAAGATTTTTTAATAGAAGTAATTTACAAATCTGTTTAACTTTCTGGAGCTGGAAAACCCCTTTAAGGAGACTCCTCCCCTTGTACTGACTAGTGTTGAGCACGAATATTCGTAATGAGAATTTTTATCGTGAATATCGGCACTTTGTGATTTTGCGAATATTTAGAATATAGTGCTTTATATACGTAATGACGAATATTATTATAATTTTTTTTTCACATGCAAATTTATATGCAAATTTCCATGCAACTTTTCACATGGAAGAAAAGTGAACGAACATAGCGAATATGCCAATTTCGCGAACATAGGACAAATGATTGTCAATATATCCGTGAAATATCGCAAATTCGTATATGACCCCTGCCGCCTATCACTAGAACTGACATGCCTGATGAAGCCGCACATGCACGGCGAAACGCGTTGAATTGATACATTGTTTTAGATTAAATTGTATATCCTACCTGTGTTTGTTCCGGGCAAAAATCGCAGTGTGAACGAAGCCTTAGAGTAACCCTAAGATAGAAAAAACTCTGTCAGTCTACAAAGCTTTTTTTTGGAAGCACAGGTCCATACTTTCCACTCATTTTACTGGGATGTTATAAGCCTTTTGAATGTATGTGGAAGTAATATGTGTTCGTTCCCATATACCTGGCTCTAGGCTTCTATGACACAAATACGGTGTGGGGTTTGTGCACCCTGCTTGCATGTTCACCTATGTGCATGCTCCATATTGACACTTCCACACACTAAATCTAGACTCTAAGGGGTTATTGAGCTAGAATGTTCGATATATTTTCTCCATGGCCCCCTTCTGTATTGGTCTTTCCGCACTGGCATCATGTTTTAGCAGCAGGGAATCTGTAAGAGGTTCATGGAGAAGGCTTGTTACGTGCTAAAGTCTAATGACCCCATTTGGCTTAGTCTTACTTCAGTGACGGGCGAGAGAGGGGCACAGAGAGATTAACCATCACATCTGCACTAGATGTAGACACGCCGGTCTTAACACTTGAATGGCAGGCTGCTGCACAGATCTTTACCTTATATTAGTGTTTACCAACCAACGTTCCTTCAACCAGCATAACCGGACAGCCAAAGGCTGTCCGGTTATGCTGGTTGGAGGAACGCTGGTTGGTAAACACTAATATAAGGTAAAGATCTGCGAAGCAGCCTGGCATCCAAGTGTTAAAATCATGTTAAAAGGCAGATACTCTTAGGTTACTGTCAGATACTGTTAGGATACTGTTAGGGTATAAAAGCAGACTATGACTATCCTGGAGCTGTTGGTGCCTTTTTATTTCTCAACCAAGTGTCAAGGAGGCTTAAAGGAGAACTCCAGAATATAAAAATTGTCCCCCATACTCCCCGCAGTAAAAAAAAAATAAAGATATACATACCTTCCTTCACTCCCCCGGGCCCTCCGGTAACCGGTTCCGGTCTCCGCCACGATCCTCTTCCCAGTTGCCGGTGGTCGGCAGGTCATACTGCGCTCATCCAATCACCGGCCGCAGCGAAGTCCCGGCTCGGCGAGCAATAGGCCGAGCGGCAGTGTGACGTTTTCGGCCTCGGCAGCAGGTGCCGGTGTAGTGAAGAATTTTGTGTCCTGAAGCGTTCTCACATTGCCGCTCAGCCTATCGGGACTTCACTGCGGCCGGTCATTGGTTGAGCGCAGTATGACTCGCCGACCACCAGCAACCAGGAAGAGGATCGTGGCAGAGACCGTAGGCCACGGGGGAGCATAGGAAGGTATGTACATCTTTATTTTTTTTACTGCCGACAGTATGGGGGACAATTTTTATATTCTGGAGTTCTCCTTTAACTCCTTCACAACCCCTGATTGTGAAGGAGTTTGATTTGTGGCTAACATTTTCTTCCTCCTCACCTTCTAACTTTTTAATTTTTCCACTGACAAAGTTGTATCTTTTATTGGTACACTTTATTTATAATACAATTTATTACAATGGGGGTTTACAATACAATAAAATTGACATGCAAACTTTATTCTATGGGTAAGTCCAATGATATATAATAATAATAATAATAATAATAATAATAATTGCCTATACATAGATTCTGCAGTGCTGTACAACAAACTTGGATAATTTATCCAAGACTTCAAGAATTACAAAGGCACTCACCGGGGTACAATGTGACTTCTTCTTTATTTCATGAAATCCATACAGACAGGTTAAGGCGGCGGCATGGCGCTTTGAGGGTGAGACGCCAGTGCACACTGATTGGGGAACAGCTGTTTCTTTCGCTTCGGAACTTCAACAGACCATTTCCTCTGACCTGTGCACCATTACTTAAAGGGGTACTCCGGGCCCAAGACATCTTATCCCATATCCAAAGGGGACCCCCACAATCTAGCATGCAGCACCCACCTGTAAGCACTGCAGGAAGCGCTGGAGGCTCTCAGTGTTATGCCTCCCGACCACGGGGACGGAGTATTGTGACGTCACAACTTTGCCCCCGTGGGACTCACGCCCGGCCCCCTCAATGCAAGTCTATGGGAGGGGGCATGACGTCTACATTGCGTTAGATTGCGGGGGTCCCAAGCGGCGGGACCCCCGCGATTATGCATCTTATCCCCTATCCTTTGGAGACGCCAGTGCGCACTGATTGGTGACAGCAGTTTCTTTCCCTTCGGAACTTCAACAGACCACCCTTCTAGTGACGTGGAACACAGGGGAGTGGAAAGATACGTACAAATAGGAAAGTACTGTGCAATACAAATACATATAAATATATACATTCTATTCATGAAATTCATATACAAAATGTCATAGAAAGACTCCCATATCAATTCTATCATTTAACCCTGCATTTTCCTGTGCTCGTGTTCTTAATATCCACCTTGCTTCTAGTTCCCGCAACTTCTTAACATTATCCTGGCCTTCTTCTGTATATATTTTCTGCAGACCCATAAATGACAACTTATCTGTGCATCCGTTATGTTCTGTGTTTATGTGTTCTATGTTTTCTGTGAGTTTTTCTTAGTAAAGTTTTTCGGTCTGTTTATTTTGTACTCGCAATAGGGCTTTTTCCGTATTTTTCGTCCTATAGGACGCACCGGCGTATAAGACGCACCCAATTTATAGGTGCAAAATCTAAAAAAATAAAGATTTTGAACCCAATAGTGGTCTTCAACCTGCGGACCTCCAGATGTTGCAAAACTACAACTCCCAGCATGCCCGGACAGCCAACGGCTGTCCAGGCATGCTGGGAGTTGTAGTTTTGCAACATCTGGAGGTCCGCAGATTGAAGACCACTGCATAGGAGGTAATACTCACGTGTCCCTGCCGCTCCGGACCCGTCACTGCTGCCCTGGATGTCGCTCCATCGCTGTGGCCGTGTTCCCGTCGCTCCGGAACGTCTCTGCTGCCGGCCGGGTATCCTCGCTCTCCGTCGCCGCCATCACGTCGTTACGCATGCTGACGCACGTACGCGACGACGTGATGACGAGGAAGGAGAGCGCCGGCCATACAGGGGATCCCTGAACGGAGAAGACACAGAGGAGGCAGGTAAGGTCCCTCCCGGTGTCCTGTAAGCACTAACCCGGCTATTCAATCGGGCTGTTTGGGACCGCCGCGGTGAAATCGCGGTGGTCCCGAACAGCCCGACTGAGCAGCCGGGTTAGTGTCACTTTCCCTTCAGGCGCGGCGGTCAGCTTTGATCGCCGTGTCTGAAGGGTTAATACAGGGCATCACCGCGATCGGTGATGTCCTGTATTAGCCGCGGGTCCTGGCCGTTGATGGCCGCAGGAACCGACGCGATAGGGGTGTATTCGCCGTATAAGACGCACCGACTTTTTCCCCCCCAGTTTTGGGGAAGAAAAAGTGCGTCTTATACGGCGAAAAATACGGTAATTTATAGGGCTTAATTTTGCTTTATTTTTCGTGCCATTAGTTGTTGTTTTTAACGTTACCACCTTTGTGTTATTCTGGCTTGTATCACCTTTTATAAAATGTTTTACATTTGATATGTGCTGTGACCAAAAATCAGCAATTTTGGCACGTTTTTTTATTCATGCCCGTTGACCGTGCTGGATCAGGAATGTAATACATTTATTAGTCCAGATAAATAGGCATGTGTTGATACCAAATACTTTTATTTATTTGATATTTTTGAAAAATGTGAAAAGGAGGGTGATTCAAATTTTTATTGAGAGGGTGATTTTTTTTTTTTTCATGTTTATTTGCCATCCCCTAGGGGCCTATTATAGCAAACAGTTGTCAGGGAATGATGGGAGTTTGCATCATCTAGAGGTCCGCAGTTTGCAGACCACCGTCCTTTAGCATTCCCAATATCCTCATCCAACACGAGACATGATTTGTTCCAGTTTATAAGGAGTCCTGGAAATTCACCAAATTTACCAAAAAATGAATAATATGTTTCTAAGGGTCTATAACAAAGACGAAAATATCATTGGCACAAAGAATCATTTTATTACTGCTTCCTCCTAATCCAAAGCCATCAGAACATATAAAATTTCTAATATAGCTTGAGGTTTAATAAACAATTAAAAAAAATGATAAAAGAGAGAGGAGGCAGAATTGTCGGGTACAACAAAAATTAACATGTTCTGTTCTGGATCGAGGCTGGAGATTTTTGCTTACAAATAGTATCTCTTGCTCTGGATGACCTGTCCTGCCCTTTATTACTCAAACAACCTATTATTTTTAAATGGCCAACTTGTAATGCATAATGTCCCCTGTGGTGACGCTGTGGGGGAAATGAAGTGGTTGATGATACCAGGTTTCCCCATAGATTACAGCTGATTACTGGATCTCACAGCTGGGGGGGGCACACTGTCAGCAGATCATTCTCAAGAAACCCTCCAAAAAAGTAAAATATTGACCACAGAGTAGTACCCCCCCCCCTATTTATGACACAACAGTTCTCAATATACAGGCCTGCTGTAATATTGTCTTCTTTATGGATGCCCTCAGATTATAAACTCTCTTCATTTTTAATGTCAGTTATATAAAATACGAATAAGCAAAATAGATTCATAAACCTGGACAGTGTAGAACTCAATGTGACAAGAGAAATCGCAATAACTATCCCTACAAATAAAGTGTGAAATATGAATAATAACACAAATGTATAACATTTCCCAGTTGTTATGGAATGGAGGGAGGGATTTGAGGGATTGTTCTTATCAGTCTGGACAGACCGGACCCCTGTCTCTTATCTATAGACCCAGACTTCCTCTGACCAAGGAGAGAAGGAAACCCCCCCCCCTCCCCATGTACTAGTCTCCCCTAACCTTCCCTCCCCTTACTGTAGACTGACTCCACCTTTCCAGTTGCAAAGTGGATTGTATACTTACATAGACCATGGACAACAATTCAGCTAGACCCCCATAAATTTGCTATAGAAGACACCCCACCCACCTAATCAACTGGAGGTGACTTTGAACTCCCACCCCTAAGAGAAAGGAGGATCATGTAATTTCTGCCTGGTGTGTGTGTATCATGACACGGGTAAGTCTGTGGGGTCTATCCACGTGTTATAGTGTCTGAATGTGTTCTCTAGCTTTATCGCCTTACAATTATTTATCTATCTGATATCTATCTATTAATCTTTATTATTATTATTATTATTATATCCATGTCATATCTATCTATTCATCTTTACTATTTATCTCATATCTATCTATCTATCTCTCATATCTATTTATTTAAGATCTATCTACATCATATCTATCTATCTCATATCTATCTATCTCATATCTATCTATCTATCTATCTATCTCATATCTATCTATCTAATTTATATTTACCTATATGTATATCTATTTATTAATGTATCTATCTCTCTCACATCTATCTTTTATGTATATATCAATCTGTGTACTATTTTTTTAATGTCTTTGTTTTATCTATATAGCTTTTATGTATATTTCTATTAATTATAGATATCACAGTTTTCTTTTACCTATCTAGCTTCTATGATCTATCTATCTATCTATCTTTTGATATATCCTTTTCTATATCATTCTCTTATACTAATTTCTTTATCTTGCTTTTACATGTTTATTATTTATGTACCTGTCTATCCCTTTATCTATATTGCTTCTATGATCTGTCTATTTATCTATCTTTCTATCTATCTCATATCTATCTATCTATCTCATATCTATCTATCTCATATCTATTTATCTATCTACACAGCAAAAGCGCAGAAACAGCACACCAGAGTAGGTAGTCAGTGGGTGCAAGCCAAGGTGAACAGTCCCAGTCGCAGACTGTATAGTAGATATCCAAAATCGGTTTTAGGCAGCACACCAGTCCAGGTTCAAATAAAGTGCGGTTTTATTTTCCCATATCCAGATACCTATCTGGATATGGGAAAATAAAACCGCACTTTATTTGAACCTGGACTGGTGTGCTGCCTAAAACCGATTTTGAATATTTATCTATCTATCTATCTATCTCATATCTATCTATCTCTCATATCTATCTATCTCTCATATCTATCTACCCCATATCTATCTATCTATCTCATATCTATCTACCCCATATCTATCTATCTATCTATCTATCTATCTATCTATCTATCTATCTATCCCATATCTATTTATCTATCTATCTATCTATCTCATATCTATCTATCTAATATCTATCTATCTATCTCATATCTATCTATCTATCTCATATCTATCTATCTCTCTCTCATATCTATCTATCCCATATCTATCTATCTATCTATCCCATATCTATCTATCTATCTATCTATCTATCTATCCCATATCTATCTATCTATCTATCTATCTATCCCATATCTATCTAACTATCTATCTATCCCATATCTATCTAACTATCTATCTATCTATCTATCTATCTATCTATCTATCTATCTATCTATCTATCCCATATCTATCATCCTCTAATATCTACACATTGAATCCCTAACCCAAAATGATCTACTTTCTCTGCACATTACATTATGTTTTTATTCTCTTATTATCACCTTTCTTATATACTGTACTCTTCATATGCACTCTGCTTATATACATTGTACGCTTGTGTTGTCTGCTGGATATACACACAAAGTTATTGAAATCAGAATTTCAGAAAGATTGCAGCATGCGTCAACCTCCAAAAATCTATTCTTAGTGGAAAGGAGAACTGCGAGAGAGGAAGTTAGACGTGTGCAGAGAATTAACCACTTCACACACACCCCTCAGATTGGCACTAACCCTGTACACAAGCATGCTGCCAGTGGCAGACACACATATGTTTCTCTGTCTTATATCTGTGTACCGTGTATTATTCGTGTATATTTACATAAGTCTGGATTCACACAGTTTTTTTTATTATCATTATTATTATTATATTGTATTATGTAATATGTTACTATTAGAGTTCACATAGTGTAAAAATTGGTGTGTATTTTATTTTATACGCTGATTTGCTGCAAAAATACAGTCATGTTTTGCAGGAATATAGGCACCTAAAATGCAATATGTACTGAATACTTTATGCTTTGTGTTAAAACAGGCTTAGGCCGAGTTCACACAGGAGTATTATAAACTCAAAAATATGTCCGTCCAAGCACAGACCAGACCTGACCTGTACATACAGGCATTAGTCCTATTGCCAGAACTTGCGGCCATAATTCGGATGCAAAAATACGGCCATAATACTGTAACATACTTATAGTAACATACAAGACAATGCAGTAGAATTTAAACAAATAAGATATAAGTAAAACTCTTTTCATCTGCTATTCAGTAGTCAAGAATTTGTACTGTACAGGAGGCTGTGCGGGGATAATAAACAAGAATTACATTTTGGGGTAAATTACATACTTTGTCACCATCATAATTCAAAATGTTTCATAATCCAGTATGAGATCCTTTTCATGTGGCATTAATCCCTTAAGGACCAGGCCATTTTACACCTTAGGACCAGAGTGTTTTTTGCACATCTGACCACTGTCACTTTAAACATTAATAACTCTGGAATGCTTTTAGTTATCATTCTGATTCTGAGATTGCTTTTTCGTGACATATTCTACTTTAACACGGTGGTAAAATTTTGTGGCAACTTGCATCCTTTCATGATGAAAAATCCCCGAATTTGATGAAAAAAATGAAAATTTAGCATTTTTCTAACTTTGAAGCTCTCTGCTTGTAAGGAAAATGGATATTCCAAATAAAAAAAATTTGGGATCACATGTACAATATGTCTACTTTGTTTTCATCATAAAAGTGACGAGTTTTTACTTTTGGAAGACACCAGAGGGCTTCAAAGTTCAGCCACAATTTTCCAATTTTTCACAAAATTTTCAAACTCACTATTTTTCAGTGACCAGTTCAGTTTTGAAATGGATTTGAAGTGTCTTCATATTAGAAATACCCCATAAATGACCCCATTATAAAAACTACACCCCCCAAAGTATTCAAAATGACATTCAGTAAGTGTTTTAACCCTTTAGGTGTTTCACAGGAATCGCAGCAAAGTGAAGGAGAAAATTCAAAATCTTCATTTTTTACACTCGCATGTTCTTGTAGACCCAATTTTTGAATTTTTGCAAGTGGTAAAAGGAGAACATTTTTACTTGTATTTGTAGCCCAATTTCTCTTGAGTAAGCACATACCTCATATGTCTATGCAAAGTGTTCGGTGGGTGCAGTAGAGGGCTCAGAAGGGAAGGAGTGACAAGGGGATTTTGGAGAGAACATTTTTCTGAAATGGTTTTTGGGGGGCATGTCACCTTTAGGAAGCCCCTAGGGTGCCAAAGCAGCAAAAAAAAAAAAAAAAACACATGACATACCATTTTGGAAACTAGACCCCTCGGGGAACGTAACAAGGAATTAAGTGAGCCTTAATACCCCACAGGTGTTTCATGACTTTTGCAAATGTAAAAAAAAATAAAAATTTTTTTACATAAAATGCTTGTTTTCCCCAAAATTTTACATTTTTACAAAGGGTTAAAGCAGAAAATACCCCCCAAAATTTGAATCCCAATTTCTCCCAATTCAGAAAACACCCCATGTGGGGGTGAAAAGTGCTCTGCTGGCGCACTACAGGTCTCAGAAGAGTAGTCACATTTGGCTTTTTGGAAGCAAATTTTGCTCTGGGGCATGCTGCATTTAGGAAGCCCCTATGGTGCCAGGACAGCAAAAAAAAAAAAAACACTGTTACACCGAGCGCTCCGGGTCCCCGCTCCTCCCCGGAGCGCTCGCTTCACCTCCTCCGCTGCAGCGCCCCGGTCACGTCCTCTGACCCGGGGCGCTGCGATCCTGCTGCTAGCCGGGATGCGATTCGCGATGCGGGTAGCGCCCGCTCGCGATGCGCACCCCGGCTCTCCTACCTGACTCGCTCCCCGTCTGTTCTGTCCCGGCGCGCGCGGCCCCGCTCCCTAGGGCGCGCGCGCGCCGGGTCTCTGCGATTTAAAGGGCCACTGCGCCGCTGATTGGCGCAGTGGTTCCAATTAGAGTTATCACCTGTGCACTCCCTATATTACCTCACTTCCCTTGCACTCCCTTGCCGGATCTTGTTGCCTTAGTGCCAGTGAAAGCGTTCCTTGTGTGTCCCTTGCCAGTGTTTCCAGACCTTCTGCCGTTGCCCCTGACTACGATCCTTGCTGCCTGCCCCGACCTTCTGCTACGTCCGACCTTGCTTCTGCCTACTCCCTTGTACCGCGCCTATCTTCAGCAGCCAGAGAGGTGAGCCGTTGCTAGTGGATACGACCTGGTCACTACCGCCGCAGCAAGACCATCCCGCTTTGCGGCGGGCTCTGGTGAAAACCAGTAGTGGCTTAGAACCGGTCCACTAGCACGGTCCACGCCAATCCCTCTCTGGCACAGAGGGTCCACTACCTGCCAGCCGGCATCGTGACAGTAGATCCGGCCATGGATCCCGCTGAAGTTCCTCTGCCAGTTGTCGCTGACCTCACCACGGTGGTCGCCCAGCAGTCACAACAGATTGCGCAACAAGGCCAACAGCTGTCTCAACTGACCGTTATGCTACAACAGTTGCTACCACAGCTTCAGCAGTCATCTCCTCCGCCAGCTCCTGCACCTCCTCCGCAGCGAGTGGCCGCTCCTGGGATACGCTTATCCTTGCCGGATAAGTTTGATGGGGACTCTAAGTTTTGCCGTGGCTTCCTTTCCCAATGTTCCCTGCATCTGGAGATGATGTCGGACCTGTTTCCCACTGAAAGGTCTAAGGTGGCTTTCGTAGTCAGTCTTCTGTCCGGAAAAGCCCTGTCATGGGCCACACCGCTCTGGGACCGCAATGACCCCGTCACTGCCTCAGTACACTCCTTCTTCTCGGAAATCCGAAGTGTCTTTGAGGAACCTGCCCGAGCCTCTTCTGCTGAGACTGCCCTGTTGAACCTGGTCCAGGGTAATTCTTCCGTTGGCGAGTATGCCGTACAATTCCGTACACTTGCTTCAGAATTGTCCTGGAATAATGAGGCCCTCTGCGCGACCTTCAAAAAAGGCCTATCCAGCAACATTAAAGATGTTCTGGCCGCACGAGAAATTCCTGCTAATCTACATGAACTTATTCACCTAGCCACTCGCATTGACATGCGTTTTTCTGAAAGGCGTCAGGAACTCCGCCAAGATATGGACTCTGTTCGCACGAGGCGTTTCGTCTCCTCGGCTCCTCTCTCCTCTGGTCCCCTGCAATCTGTTCCTGTGCCTCCCGCCGTGGAGGCTATGCAGGTCGACCGGTCTCGCCTGACACCTCAAGAGAGGACACGACGCCGTATGGAGAACCTCTGCCTGTACTGTGCTAGTACCGAACACTTCCTGAGGGATTGTCCTATCCGTCCTCCCCGCCTGGAAAGACGTACGCTGACTCCGCACAAAGGTGAGACAGTCCTTGATGTCTACTCCGCTTCTCCACGTCTTACTGTGCCTGTGCGGATGTCTGCTTCTGCCTTCTCCTTCTCTACAGTGGCCTTCTTGGACTCTGGTTCTGCAGGAAATTTTATTTTGGCCTCCCTCGTCAACAGGTTCAACATCCCAGTGACCAGTCTCGCCAGACCCCTCTACATCAATTGTGTAAATAATGAAAGATTGGACTGTACCATACGTTTCCGCACGGAGCCCCTTCTTATGAGCATCGGATCTCATCATGAGAGGATTGAACTTTTGGTCCTCCCCAATTGCACCTCGGAGATTCTCCTTGGACTTCCCTGGCTTCAACTTCATTCCCCAACCCTGGATTGGTCCACTGGGGAGATCAAGAGTTGGGGGTCCTCTTGTTCCAAGAACTGTCTAAAACCGGTTCCCAGTAACCCTTGCCGTAACTCTGTGGTTCCTCCAGTAACCGGTCTCCCCAAGGCCTATATGGACTTCGCGGATGTTTTCTGCAAAAAACAAGCTGAGACTCTACCTCCTCACAGGCCTTATGATTGCCCTATCGACCTCCTCCCGGGTACTACTCCACCCCGGGGCAGAATTTATCCTCTCTCTGCCCCAGAGACTCTTGCCATGTCCGAATACGTCCAGGAGAATCTAAAAAGGGGCTTTATCCGTAAATCCTCCTCTCCTGCCGGAGCCGGATTTTTCTTTGTCTCCAAAAAAGATGGCTCCCTACGTCCTTGCATTGACTACCGCGGTCTTAATAAAATCACGGTTAAGAACCGCTACCCCTTACCCCTCATCTCTGAACTCTTTGATCGCCTCCAAGGTGCCCACATCTTCACTAAATTGGACTTAAGAGGCGCCTATAACCTCATCCGCATCAGAGAGGGGGACGAGTGGAAAACGGCATTTAACACCAGAGATGGACACTTTGAGTATCTGGTCATGCCCTTTGGACTGTGCAATGCCCCTGCCGTCTTCCAAGACTTTGTCAATGAAATTTTTCGTGATCTATTATACTCCTGTGTTGTGGTATATCTGGACGATATCCTAATTTTTTCTGCCAATCTAGAGGAACACCGCCGGCATGTCCGTATGGTTCTTCAGAGACTTCGTGACAACCAACTCTATGCCAAAATTGAGAAATGTCTGTTTGAATGCCAATCTCTTCCTTTTCTAGGATATTTGGTCTCTGGCCAGGGACTACAGATGGATCCAGACAAACTCTCTGCCGTCTTAAATTGGCCACGCCCCTCCGGACTCCGTGCTATCCAACGCTTTTTGGGGTTCGCCAATTATTACAGGCAATTTATTCCACATTTTTCTACCATTGTGGCTCCTATCGTGGCTTTAACCAAGAAAAATGCTGATCCCAAGTCCTGGCCTCCTCAAGCAGAAGACTCCTTTAAACAACTCAAGTCTGCCTTTTCTTCGGCTCCCGTGCTCTCCAGACCTGACCCTTCCAAACCCTTCCTATTGGAGGTTGATGCCTCCTCAGTAGGAGCTGGAGCTGTTCTTCTACAAAAAAATCCTTCCGGGCATGCTGTCACTTGTGGTTTTTTCTCTAGGACCTTCTCTCCAGCGGAGAGGAACTACTCCATCGGGGATCGAGAACTTCTAGCCATTAAATTAGCACTTGAGGAATGGAGGCATCTGCTGGAGGGATCAAGATTTCCTGTTATTATCTACACCGACCACAAGAACCTCTCCTACCTCCAGTCGGCCCAACGGCTGAATCCTCGCCAGGCCCGGTGGTCTCTGTTCTTTGCCCGATTTAATTTTGAGATTCACTTTCGTCCTGCCGATAAGAACATTAGAGCCGATGCTCTCTCTCGTTCCTCGGATGCCTCAGAAGTTGATCTCCCTCCGCAACACATCATTCCACCTGACTGCCTGATCTCCACTTCTCCTGCCTCCATCAGACAGACTCCTCCAGGAAAGACCTTTGTTTCTCCACGCCAACGCCTCGGAATCCTCAAATGGGGTCACTCCTCCCATCTCGCAGGTCATGTGGGCATCAAGAAATCTGTGCAACTCATCTCCCGCTTCTATTGGTGGCCAACTCTGGAGACGGATGTTGGGGACTTTGTGCGAGCCTGCACTATCTGTGCCCGGGATAAGACTCCTCGCCAGAAGCCCGCTGGTTTTCTTCATCCTCTGCCTGTCCCCGAACAGCCTTGGTCTCTGATTGGTATGGATTTTATTACTGATTTACCCCCTTCCCGTGGCAACACCGTTATTTGGGTGGTCGTTGATCGATTCTCCAAAATGGCACATTTCATTCCTCTTCCTGGTCTTCCTTCTGCGCCTCAGTTGGCTAAACAATTTTTTGTACACATTTTTCGTCTTCACGGGTTGCCTACGCAGATTGTCTCGGATAGAGGGGTCCAATTCGTGTCTAAATTCTGGAGAGCTCTCTGTAAACAACTCAAGATTAAATTAAATTTTTCCTCTGCATATCATCCCCAGTCCAATGGACAAGTAGAAAGAATTAACCAGATCCTGGGTGATTATTTGCGACATTTTGTTTCCTCCCGCCAGGATGACTGGGCAGATCTCCTTCCATGGGCCGAATTCTCGTATAACTTCAGGGTCTCTGAATCTTCCTCCAAATCCCCATTTTTCGTGGTGTACGGCCGTCACCCTCTTCCCCCCCTCCCTACCCCCTTGCCCTCTGGTCTGCCCGCTGTGGATGAAATTTCTCGTGACCTTTCCATTATATGGAGAGAGACCCAAAATTCTCTCTTACAGGCTTCTTCACGCATGAAGAGGTTCGCGGATAAGAAAAGAAGAGCTCCCCCCGTTTTTTCCCCTGGAGACAAGGTATGGCTCTCCGCTAAATATGTCCGCTTCCGTGTCCCTAGCTACAAGTTGGGACCACGCTATCTTGGTCCTTTCAAAATTCTGTGTCAAATTAATCCTGTCTCTTATAAACTTCTTCTTCCTCCTTCTCTTCGTATCCCTAATGCCTTTCACGTCTCTCTTCTCAAACCACTCATCCTCAACCGTTTTTCTCCCAAATCTGTTCCTCCCACTCCTGTTTCCGGCTCCTCGGACGTCTTCTCGGTCAAGGAGATTTTGGCTGCCAAAAAGGTCAGAGGAAAAAATTTTTTTTTAGTAGACTGGGAGGGTTGTGGTCCTGAAGAGAGATCCTGGGAACCTGAGGACAACATCCTTGACAAAAGTCTGCTCCTCAGGTTCTCAGGCTCCAAGAAGAGGGGGAGACCCAAGGGGGGGGGTACTGTTACACCGAGCGCTCCGGGTCCCCGCTCCTCCCCGGAGCGCTCGCTTCACCTCCTCCGCTGCAGCGCCCCGGTCACGTCCTCTGACCCGGGGCGCTGCGATCCTGCTGCTAGCCGGGATGCGATTCGCGATGCGGGTAGCGCCCGCTCGCGATGCGCACCCCGGCTCTCCTACCTGACTCGCTCCCCGTCTGTTCTGTCCCGGCGCGCGCGGCCCCGCTCCCTAGGGCGCGCGCGCGCCGGGTCTCTGCGATTTAAAGGGCCACTGCGCCGCTGATTGGCGCAGTGGTTCCAATTAGAGTTATCACCTGTGCACTCCCTATATTACCTCACTTCCCTTGCACTCCCTTGCCGGATCTTGTTGCCTTAGTGCCAGTGAAAGCGTTCCTTGTGTGTCCCTTGCCAGTGTTTCCAGACCTTCTGCCGTTGCCCCTGACTACGATCCTTGCTGCCTGCCCCGACCTTCTGCTACGTCCGACCTTGCTTCTGCCTACTCCCTTGTACCGCGCCTATCTTCAGCAGCCAGAGAGGTGAGCCGTTGCTAGTGGATACGACCTGGTCACTACCGCCGCAGCAAGACCATCCCGCTTTGCGGCGGGCTCTGGTGAAAACCAGTAGTGGCTTAGAACCGGTCCACTAGCACGGTCCACGCCAATCCCTCTCTGGCACAGAGGGTCCACTACCTGCCAGCCGGCATCGTGACAAACACATGGCATACCATTTTGGAAACTAGACCCCTTGGGGAACGTAACAAGGGGTAAAGTGAACCTTAATACCCCACAGGAGTTTCACGACTTTTGCATATGTAAAAAAATATATATATTTTTTACCTAAAATGCTTGTAAAAATAAAATACAAAATTTTACATAAAATGCTTGGTTTCCCAAAAATTTTAAATTTTTAGAAAGGGTTAAAGCAGAAAATACCCCCAAAAATTTGAAACCCAATTTCTCCCGATTCAGAAAACACCCCATATGGGGGTCAAAAGTGCTCTGCTGGCGCACTACAGGTCTCAGAAGAGAAGGAGTCATATCTGGCTTTTTAGAAGCAAATTTTGCTCTGGGGGCATGCCGCATTTAGGAAGCCGCTATGGTGCCAGGACAGCAAAAAAAAAACACATGGCATTATATTTTGGAAACTAGACCCCTTAAGTGAACCTTAATACCCCACAGGGATTTCACGACTTTTGCATATGTAAAAAAATATATATTTTTTTCACTAAAATGTGGGTTTCCCTACAAATTTCACATTGTTGCAAGGGTTAATAGTAGAAAAGACCCCCCAAAATTTGTAACCCCATCTCTTCTGAGTATGGAGGTACCCCATAAGTGGACGTCAAGTGCACTACGGGCGAACTACAATGCTCAGAAGAGAAGGAGTCATATTTGCAAACTTTGCTGAAATGGGGGGGACATGTCGCATTTAGGAAGCCCCTATGGTGCCAGGACAGCAAAATATCCCCCACATGTCATACCATTTTGGAAACTAGACCCCTTGAGGAATGTAACAAGGGGTAAAGTAAGCCTTAGTACCCCACAGGGGTTTCACCACTTTTGCATATGTAAAAAAATATATATATATTTTCACTAAAATGTGTGTTTCCCCCAAAATTTTACATTTTTACAAGGGTTAATAGCAGAAAAGACACCCCACAATTTGTAAATACATTTCTTTGGAGTAAGGACATACCTTATTTTTTGATGATTTAGGCTTGGCGGGTGCACAGCAAGTCATGCTTGAGTGGGAGCGCAGTCAGGGACCTTTAGCTTGATATGGAGCCAGAATATGGGACCCCCCCTCAAGGAGCGCTAATGAGGGGAGCACTGAGCCCTAAATATGGGGTAACTAATATGGGGTACAGTGGGCCAGAAAATGATAAAACACAATAAAACAGGATATGTTCCCAGAATGATGACCCAGAGCATAGCCAAAACTAAAAAAAATATGCCCGCCCCAAACCCTACGCTCTGAATCATCATTCTGGGAATGTGATGTGTGTGGCCGTCCCTAACCTGTTGCCTCAAATGCGCACCCGCTCAGGTGGAGAAAGAGCGCTGCGCATTTGAGGCAACATAAAAAGTCCCCGATGATAGTGACTCAGTGACCTATGACCCATTTTTGAAAAAACACCCCCAGAGGTCTTATCAGGTTTTTTTGGGGCAATTTAGTGATTTATGGGGGTTAAATTTTGGAATGTACTCTGGACTTGGTACATTGGTCAAATTATGGAAAATTCAAATGAAAAGGGAAAATTTAGGACTCCATGGAAGTGTGATACTCCCTGAAGCAGCCTATGCAGAGGCACGGATTATCTGGGCAATTGTCGCATTGATATGTGGTGTCCTTGCGCATCCCCTTCCTGAAACACACTCATTTTTTCTGGGTTCGTCCCTTCTTTCCAGTGGGGGGGATCACACCTGGAAAGTGCTGGCCAGGGACGATCCTGGCGCCTATAACTCCAGACCCTTGGGAAGTCCGGCCTAATCTTTCCCGGTCAAAGATCAGGAACCTTAGGACTTCTTCTTGGTACTGGAGGAATGTCCCTGTGTTGCCAGCGTACTGGGATAGTACAAAAGCGTTGTACCTGTACCAAGTAGACCGCAACTTTTTTGTACCATGACCGTGTTTTCCGCATGGCGTTGTAAGGCTTGAGGACTAGATCTGAGAGATCAACTCCCCCCATATACCGATTGTAGTCCAGAATACAATCGGGCTTGAGGACAGGTCCCACGGTACCTCGCACAGGGACAGGTGAGCTGCCATTCCCATGAATAGTGGTGAGCATAAGGACATCCCTCTTATCCTTATACTTCACCAACAACAGGTTATCATGGGTCAGGGCACGGGACTCACCCTTGGGAATAGGCGTCTTGACCAAATTTAGAGGGAGGCCTCTCTGGTTTTTCCGCACGGTCCCACAAGCGGACGTGGATCTGGCAGCAAGGGATGTGAAGAGAGGGATGCTGGTATAAAAGTTGTCCACTTACACGTGGTAACCCTTATCCAGCAATGGGTGCATAAGGTCCCGAACGATTTTCTCACTAACACCAAGAGTGGGGGAACAATCTGGGGGTTCAATACGGGAATCTCGTCCCTCATATACTCTAAACCTGCAAGTGTATCCGGAGGTGCTCTCACAGAGTTTATAGAGCTTCACGCCATACCGCGCCTGCTTCGAGGGAATATACTGGCGGAAGATGAGTCTCCCCTTAAAACTGATGAGAGACTCATCTACCGAGAGGTCCCTGAGCGGTACGTAGATTTGGCCCCAAAGTGATCGATGACCGGCCTCACTTTGTAAAGCCGGTCACAGGTGGGATCACCTCGGGGCGGACATGCCACATTATCTGCATAATGCAGGCATTTCCGAATAGCCTCAAAACGCCTCCGTGTCATCGCCATACTGTAAAGCGGGGTCTGGTAGAGGACGTCCCTGCTCCAGTAATGATGAGCACTTGGTTTTTTGTCCAGGCCCATATGCAGCGAGAGGCCCCAAAATGTCCTCATTTCCGCTCCATCAATGGCGTGCCATTCATTGGACCTGGCCAAAAAGGAATCTGGGTGGTGGGCAATGAACTGCTGGGCGTACAAGTTTGTTTGCTCCACCATTAGATTGACCAGGCTGTCACTGAAAAAAAACTTTAAAAAGTCCAGATCAGTGAAGCCAGCCATGTCAATCTGGATTCCTGAGTCGCCATCAAACTCAGGGATCAGACCCTAATAGGACCGTTGGGGACCTATTGGGGGGTCGGGGGGGGGTACTCTTTTTTTTCTTCTTTTTTTTAACTTTATTAGTCCTACCTGTCCCTATACACTGCACTATTGTAACGGCTCCTGAGGGGGCTCCGGCTCCGAGGGGGGGTCCACGGTCTTCTCCTCACTGCTGCACCCGCTGACTGAACACAGAGAGCAGGTACAGCAGCGGGAAGGAGCCATTAACCCCTCCTCTGCCGCTCTGCTATTGGCTGGACGATCGCCAGCCAATAGCAGCGTTGCTGGGGCGGTGACAGTATTGTCACCGCTCCCCAGCAACAGTAGGTGATTGGCGGTGTATTGTACGCCGCCGATCACCATTTATTTCCAGGTCATCACTGACCCGAATGACCGGAATCACCGCAGATCGCCCGCACGATTTCGCGGACGATCTGCGGCGATCTTCGACATATGGGGGTCCCGGGACCCCCCTCGGCGTTTGCCTGGGATGCCTGCTGAATCCGGCGGGATGCGAAATTCGCTGGGACATATGAGTATGTCCGTGGTCCTTAAGGGGTTAAAGGGGTACTCTGCTGGAAAACATTTTTTTTTTTTCAATCAACTGGTGCCAGAAAGTTACAAAACACATTTGTAAATTACTTCTATTTACAAATCTGTTTAACTTTCTGGCACCAGTTGATAAAAAAAAAATATATGTTTTTCAGCAGACTACCCCTTTAAATTAATTTTACAGCAGTATTAATTCTGAAAAATGATAAAACAAAGGCACAGCATAGGGTTCTGGTTTGTGTAGGACAGTGTTTTCCTAACCAGAGTGCTTCCAGCTTTTGCAAAACTACAATTCCCAGCATGCCCGGACAGCCAAAGGTTGGGAAACATTGGTGTAAGACAGTGATTCCGGGGTTCCGTCGAGAACTGCAGAGGGTTCTGCTGGCTCAAATAGGCAATTTTATTTATTTATTTATAAATCTCCTGCCCCGGCCTGCGTGTCATGGCGGCACAGGGGGGAAGGGAACGCTGCTTGCGCATTGAGTGTATGCACGCACTACACACACAGCATCCCCCTCCCCCCCTGCGGTGCCGTGAGTGAGTCCATTGAATGCAATGGTGATTGCCGGATTGTTCCCGGCAGGCCTGATGTTACCTGATCCCCCGCAGAAGGACGGCTTAGCTTGATTAAGGTAGTGCACCCTCTCCCTTCTGTCACCTCTGTCTACCACCCTTTGTCACTCCTCTGTTACCCCCTTTCACCCTTGTCCACTTTCCTGTCATCCATGTCCTCCTTGTCCGCCCCTGTCACCCATGTTCACCACCCCTCTGACCACCCCCCAATCTACCCCCCCCTATCACCAATGTCCAACCCCCACTATTCACCCCTCTGTCCCTTTGTCACCCCTGTCCACCCCTCTGTTACCACCTTGTGACCCCTGTCGACCCCTCTGTTACCACCTTGGCACTCCTGTCCACCCCTCTTTTACCCCCTACACCCCCCTGTCACCCATGTACACTCTTCTACACCCCTCTGTCACCCATGTAAACTCCTCTACACCCCCAACACAGGTCACCCATGTACACCTCTCTGTCACCCATGTATACCCCTCTGTCACCCATGTACACCCCTCTGTCCCCCATGTGCACCCCTCTGTCCCCCATGTAAACCCCTCTGTCACCCCCGTCACCCATACACTCTTCTACAACCATCTGTCACCCTGTACCCCCCCTGTCACCCATGTACACTCCTCTACACCCCTTTGTCACCCATGTACACTCCTCTACACCCCCAACACCCCTCTGTCACCCATGTACACTCCTCTACACCCCCAACACCCCTCTGTCACCCATGTACACTCCTCTGCACCCCTTTGTCACCCATGTACACTCCTCTACACCCCTCTGTCACCCATGTAAACTGCTCTACACCCCTCTGTCACCCATGTACACTCCTCTACACCCTTCTGTTACCCATGTACACTCCTCTACACACTTGTCACCCATGTACACCTTTCTGCACCCTGTTACCCCTTTACACCTATACGCCCCTGTATTCCTCCTCACTTCTAAAAGGGTAATCTGGAGGCTGATGCTGGTATAGTGCGGAGCCTAATTTGTTTGTTTTCTTAGGTTTAACAGTGAAGAATTGTGGCTGGAAGAAATTGACGGTGTGGACCAGATTGAGAAGAGAAGGAAACAACGCTGTGAGTTGCTGTATAAAGCAGCACTGTTATCTACATACCCACCTTTTTATTTTGCTCGTCAACTTCGGTAGGGGATCCCCGCAAAAATTTTTTTTTTTGAAGGGTTCCCCGAGCCTAAAAAAGTTAGGAAACACTGGTATAAGAGATGCAGGAACATAACAATAGGTGGAAGTGCTGGTCACCAGACACACGTGGGTACTGAAGTATTCTAAACAGGTTTTCTCGTATAGAAAACCTCTGTTCCGTTAAAGCATGTGGACCATCATAAAGGGGGGTGTCCAGCTAATGAATCCCCTCTATAAATAATAACTGAGTAGCGTACTATGAGGTTCCCATTCTGGAGGACGTTAACAATCCTAAAATCACATGAACGGCAATTTATCTGGACATCTGCTACATAATACTAGGTTTCAGCAATGCCTAGATGGCTGCACTTTCTCCAGGCAAAATCATCTGTTTGCCGCCTTAGGTGTGGGAGCAGGACTTGAGGCGATCAGCCAATAGCGTTGGTGAATGCTTTTTGAAGAAGGTTATCTCTGATGAGACAACCCCTCTTTCACAAATAAATACAAATAGAAAATAGGTATAATGTTTGATTTTTCTTTAAGGGAAAATACCCCTCCCCTCCCACATCAGAGCTTTAGTTAAGAGAATTATGGAAGTAACAACTAGGTAAGCAAGTAAGTATGGGGTCCAGAAGCTGAATGGCCCTATTTTCACTGTTAAAGCTGGGATACAGGAAGCTGGTAGTCACTCTGGATGATAGTGGTGGGGAGAGATAGAGTGTCCAGACAAGTGATAAAGTGTTAAAGTCATAATAATAATCAAACTGTCTGGACTATCTAAGGCATTCTTTAGAAATGTTCTATGCCAATGTTAAAACGTAGTGAAATACATTGGTATTACTATGCATACTCATACAGCTCCTATGTAGACCCCTGTGTCTGGATGGTTACAGACTACAAACGGAGCGCTCAGCGTTACAGTGAGGCTGGCCTGAAAGCCGAAAAGTTTTTGTTTTTCCCGGGCACGGGTGTATGTCCTATATTAAGCCAGCAAGGTTATGACCTGTGTCCCTTGACAAAATGGAGGCTGTCATGAAAGCCCTCATGGAGCATAACTTGTAGCAGCGGGAGGCTAACAAGCAGCAGCAGGAAACCAACCAGCTGCTATTACAGCATGTGATGGCGTTACAAGCCGCAGGAGCGTCCCAGAACGTCCACGATGGCCGGAAAGCTGTTCGGTTGGCAATTCCTAAGATGACCCCCTCAGATGATGTCGAGACCTACCTGTCGGTATTCAAAAAGGTGGCTATGAGGGAGAAGTTACCCCAAGACCAATGGGCTGAGGTCGTCGCTCCGTTCCTGGCGTCTGGACCAGACTGCAGTATTATGATCTGTTACAAGGTTGCAAAAATGGCTGCAGCCTGACTTACTGAGTCCCACTGCTATGCTGGACCATCTGTTGGCTGATGTGTTCTGGAGGGCTTTGCCGTACCCTTTCCAGAACTGGATCGGCCAGGTGTCTCCTGTAATGCCCTAGAGATGGTCGACCTGGTGGAGCACTATAAGGCCACCAGAAACCTACAGGGGGGTTCTTTTGGGAAGGGGCCAGTTAAACCCCGGAAATCTCCACCTTCAACCAGTCGGCTAGTGCCACCAAAACTCGCTCGGGATGTACTCCCTACAGACCCAGCTCCGATGGTCAAGAGCCTGGTCACATAAGGGCTGACTGTCCCCATCGGTGAGAGCCCATGGACACCAACTATGGCTACCGCCCCTCAATGTATGCCAGGAGATGGTGTGCAACTGGTACCCCCAAAACAGTAGACAATAGTCACCTCTGCCAGGTGAAAGTGGGAGACACCCTGGCGATGGCACTGCTGGACTCAGGGAGCCTGGTGACTTTGGTAAGAGCTGGCGGAAAAGTCAGTTTCTTGTGCATCCATGGAGACTTAAAAGACTATCCCACCGCCCAGGTGTCTCTATCCACGGTGGCCGGCAGGTGGACTGATGAGGTGGCCGTCGCCACAAATTTCCATTATGGACTAATAATTAGGAGAGACTTCCCCGGTTTCCTATCACTGTGGCCTGATGTGAGAGTCACCAATACCCATGGGGCAGGAGTAACCCCAATAGATTGGCCTTACCCCTGGGAACCTGAGACTGAAGGGCCAGCAGTAGGGGTGGTTGGAAGGGGGGAGCCAACCCCATTGAATGTAATAGTGGGAGACGTGGAGGATTTGCCGGAGCTGGCAGACCTCAATGTCTCTGGAGACCATTTCGGTACAGCACAGCACCAGGACCCGACTCAATCTCGGGCCTGGGAAAATGTGGTAGTAGTCAAGGGTGACCCGCAACAACCAGGGACAAAGTCTATGTTCCCCCGTTTTGTGGTTCAACAGGGGATGCTGTACCGGGTAAATCAACTATGGGATGAGTATGTTGAACAGTTGGTGGTGCCCAAGGCATATCGCAGGCTCGTGTTGGAGTTAGCCCACCAGCATGCTCTTGGGGAACACCTGGGCCAGCAGAAAACATAGGACCAGATTCTACAGTGGTTTTACTGGCCCAGTGTGTTCAAGGAGGTGGAAAAGTATTGCACAACCAGACAGATAACCAGCCCCCAGCCACATTTCCGTAGTCCCCTGGTCCCTCTCCCGATTATTGAGGTTCCATTCGAGTGGATCGCTATGGATCTCAAAGGCCCAGTACTGAAGTCCACTAGAGGGCACAAGCACATCTGTCACGATTCGGCTGGCTGGAGGTGGATCCTCTGTGCCAGAGAGGGATTGGAGTGGACCGTGTTGGTGGACCGGTTCTAAGTTGCTACTGGTATTCACCAGAGCCCGCCGCAAAGCGGGATGGTCTTGCAGCGGCGGTAGCAACTAGGTCGTATCCACCAGCAACGGCTCAACCTCTCTGACTGCTGAAGATAGGCGCGGTACAAGGGAGTAGACAAGAGCAAGGTCGGACGTAGCAGAAGGTCAGGGCAGGCAGCAAGGATCGTAGTCAGGGGCAACGGCAGGAGGTCTGGAACACAGGCTAGGAACACACAAGGAAACGCTTTCACTGGCACAATGGCAACAAGATCCGGCGAGGGAGTGCAGGGGAAGAGAGGTATAAGTAGGGAGTGCACAGGTGAGAATACTGATTAGGCCTGCTGCGCCAATCAGTGGCGCAGCGGCCCTTTAAATGGCAGAGACCCGGCGCGCGCGCGCCCTAAGGAGCGGGGCCGCGCGCGCCGGGACAACACAGACGGGGAACGGGTCAGGTACGGGAGCCGAGATGCGCATCGCGAGCGGGCGCGTCCCGCATCGCGAATCGCATCCCGGCTGGGAGTAATATCGCAGCGCACCCGGTCAGCAGGTCTGACCGGGGCGCTGCGAATGAGAGAACGCTGCGAGCGCTCCGGGGAGGAGCGGGGACCCGGAGCGCTCGGCGTAACAACATCTTGGTAGTCCTGGACTATGCCCCTCAGTACCCCGAGGCGGTGCCCCTGCAACATACCTCAGCCAAACTCATAGCCAAAGAATTAATGGAGGTGTTTTCCCGAGTGGGCCTACCTAAAAAGGTTCTGACCGACCAGGGCACCCCTTTTATGTCAAAAGGGATCTCAGTAAGCTACTACAGCTCAAACAGTTACGGACGGCCTGGTAGAGAGGTTTAATCAAAAAACATGAAAAACATGTTAAAGCGGGTGGTGTCTTAAGGATGGGAGGGATTGGGATCTTCTGCTGCCTCATCTCATGTTCGCAGTGCGTGAGGTGCCCCAGGCCTCTACTGGGTTCTAGCCCTATGAACTGCTATACAATCGACATCTGCGTGGTCTGTTGGACATAGCCAAAGAGGCGTGGGAACAACAACCCACACCGCATAAAAGTGTGATTGAGTATGTCACTCAGATGCAATAGCAGATGGAAACAGTGTTGCCGCTAGTTAGGGAACCTATGGCGGCAGCCCAGAGTAGGGTCTATAAACGCCAGACTCGGGTTCGGAATTTTAACCCGGGAGATCGGGTTTTGATTCTGGTGCCGATGGTGGACAGTAAGTTCCTTGCTAGGTGGTAGGGTCCCTATGAAGTGCGGAGGTGACCTACAAGGAAAACCAGCCCGGGCAGAGAAAGCCGGAGCAGGTGTACCATGTAAACTTAGTGTAACCATGGAAAGATAGGGAGATTAGTACGGGTGACACCCCCCTGCCATTTTTACTGGGAGTAGAGTTTCCAGTCTCTCAGTCTGATACGTGGGAAGCAGTTTCCACCGTAAAGATTGCTGACAATCTCTCTTCTAAACAGACTCAGGAGGCCAGGTAGTTCATCAGCAGGAACACAGATGTGTTCTCGGACCTCCCTGGACATACTTCTATCACCATAAGTACAGGCTGTAGTGGACTCCCTTAGGAAGGCTGGCTTAACCGTTAACCCAAAAAAAGTGCCCAAAAGGGTTAGAAGAGACCAAGTACCTGGGGTATGTAATTGGGCACGGAGTTATCAAACCTCAGATGAACAAAGTAGAGGCAATTCGGAATTGGCCATGACCTGTCACTACTAGGCAAGTAAAGTAGTTCCTGGGAATGGTGGGATACTATATGAGGTTTGTCCCCTACTTTGCTAAAGTGGCCGCACACTTGACAGGCCTTTTGAAGGGATGCAAGTCAGTGATGGTTCACTGGAATGAACAGGCATAAAGGGCTTACTCCACTTTGAAGACGGCCCTGTGTGGGTCCCTGGTTTTGGTGACGCCTGACTTCAAAAGATAGTTATAGTACAGACCGATGCCTCCGAAGTAGGTCTCGGTGTTGTACTGTCTCAGGAAGTCAGCGGGGAGGAGCATCCTGTTGTCTTCCCCAGCCGAGACCAGGTATAGTATAGAGAAGAGAGAGTGCCTGGCTATCAAGTGGGCACTCGAGTCTCTCTGCTATTATTTGTTGGGGAGAAAGTTTTTTCTGGTGACTAACCACTCCCCTCTCAAATGGATGAGCCAGGTCAAGTACAGAAATTCCCGGTTCACCCGATGTTTTCTATCTTTGCAAAATTTCAAGTTTTCGGTAGAACACAGGGCGGGCCGGTTACTAGAAAATGCAGATGCTCTGTTCCGGGTACACTGTTTAATGTATGTCCACCCCCCCTCAAGGTTGAACAAAGGGAAGGAAGGAACAAGGGGACGTCATGGATGGTCGGTATGTGTCACTGAGGTTCCTGGCCTAGGTGAAGTAAGAGCTGTTTTTTCTCAAGTGTCAGTGTTGCAGATTGCAGTCTGACACTTCAGCTGTTTTGTATGGCTGTAAAGATTATCCGGGACGGCTTTTACTGGGAATAGTCAAAGTGCTGGGTGGGTGACTATTACTCACGTTCCAGGCCGGATCTTGGCAGGCTTATAAAGCAGTCAGCACTGTCAGGTGAGTTGTGTGTGTGATTTACCTCCATCTGACAGTGAAACAGTGGGGTCCTCTGAGCTGAGGGCTAAAGACTGCAAACAGGGGTGCAGGCCACCTGGAGGCCTGCCAGTGAACTTTTCTGTGGCTGAGTATTCACCCGGGTGTGAACTGACATCTAGGATTCCAGGTGAACTTGCTGAAGATTTGCTGTGTATGAACAAGCACCAAGACTGTTTTGCTTTGCTGTGTATGAACAAGCGCCAAGACTTATGTTTTGCTGAGTGTGAATAAAACACTGTAGTTTGATTTACAATCTGGTTCCTTGGCTCTATACGGCATCTGCTAATCTGTCTACCAGAGCAAATCCCGACACCGCACAGAGATTTTTCATGTGGACATTTCAGACATGTGAACATAGTCTTAAGCTCTATTTAGATGGGTAGACAACTGCTTGATACACATGCTTATTAAAAGGTTCCCTTAGTTACTATGAGTACAGGGCCTTAAAGGAGAACTACGGGATTGAAAAATGTATCCCCTATCCTAAGGATAGGTGATAAGTTTCAGATCGCGGGGGGTCCGACCGCTGGGGCCCCCCACGATCTCCCGTAAGGCTCTCTGGTTAGAGAGGGCGTGTTGACCACCGCACGAAGCAGCGGCCGACACGCCCCCTCCATACACTGCTATGGGAGTGCCGAAAATTGCCGAAGTCAGCGCTTCGGCTTTCCCATAGCAGTAAATAAAATGCGCGTGTCAGCCGCCGCCTGGTGCGGTGGTCGACACGCGCTCTCTATGCAGAGAGCCGGGACCCGTACGGGAGATCGCGGGGGGCCCAAGCGGTCGGACCCCCCGCAATCTGAAACTTGTCCCCTATCCTTAGGATAGGGGATAACATTTTCAATCCCGTAGTTCTCCTTTAAGAACAATCTTTTGTGCAGCCCTTCACGTACATCATTGTCATCCACACATCCCTTGTGGATGAAAACAGAATTAAAGCGTAAGACAATAAATTAAACTTAAGGAGAACTACTGTAGGAAAATAAAAAAGGCCTTTTGGTGTACAGTTATAATATAATGTCTTTTTTTAACTGTTACTTTTACGCAAAGATTTAGATGACAACATGTCTCATAGGTTAAGTCAGGTGAAGGGAGGTCATGTAAGTTTAACCAACTGAGGTTTTTAGTGTAAGCAATCTAATGATCGCATATAAAAGTCCCCTTTGGGGACTTAAAAAGTGTACATAAAATCAAGTGCCTCTCCTAATAAAAGTTAATTTCACACTATTTAAAAAAACAAACAAAAAATTTTTTGGGGGTATTGCCACATGCGGAAATGTGAAAACTATTAAAGCATAATGTTTATGATCCTGTATTGTACATGGCATAAATAAAGAATTATATCCATAATTGCTGATTTTTGGTCACATCACATCCCAGAAAAAAAAGGAATAAATCAAAATGTCATATACTGTGCGACCAAAATCAATAGAAACTACAGATCATGGTGCAAAATGAGCCCTCATATAGCCCCATATATGGAAAAATTAAAAAGTTATAGGAGTTAGAATACAGCAATTTAAAACAAGCTAATTTTGTATAAAAAGTTTTTTTTAACCCCTTCCCGCCCTAAGACGTATGCATACATCCCAGTTGCTAACATGATGCACTTCAGGAGATCGCCAGTGGGACCCGGCAGTCAATCTCAGCTGGGATCCCGCTGCAGATGCTGAGACCGGGATCGCACTGGTCTTGGCAGCATTTACCCCATAGATGCAGTGAGCAGTCCTTATCATGGAATCTATGGGGTTGACAGGGGGAGGGGGTTCCCTCTGTTCACCAACGGCAATCCCGCAATGCGATTGCAGGATCCCGTTGGTTGCCATGTAGGAAGGAAGCCAGCTGATGGCCTCCTGTCTACCTAGTACAGCAGCCTGTGAGGTCCACAGACTTGATCGCACATGCTGCATGTCAGTGTAAACTGATGGTTATACTGTGCTGCAATACAGATGTACTGCAGCATAGTATAACATGTAAAAAGTGTAAGATATAAAAATAAAAGGTTTTTCAATAAATTAAAATAAATGAACCGCCCTTTCCCAATAAAATCCTATATTATCACCCCCCTCCCCCCCCAAAAAAAGCCCAAACCTATACATAATAGGTTTTGCCGTGTCCGTAGTGACTTGTACAATAAAACAATAATGGTATTTATCCCACATGGTGAACACCGTAGAAAAAAACAACCAAAAACGCAAACTTTGGTCCAAAACATGGAATAAAAAAAGAGGAAAAAGTAGCATGGTACCAAAAAAAGTACTGCTTGTCCCGCAAAAAATAAGCCTCACACAATGGCGATGGACAAAAAATAAAAAAGTTATGGCTGTCAAAACATCACAACACAAAAAAGGGGAAAAAAGGATTTTGTTGAGAAAAGGGAAAGGAACATAAAAAAAGCTATATAAATTGGGTATTGCCATAATCGTACCGACCCACAGAATAAAAATGTACATATTTTTTACTAAACAGTGAATGCCAGAAATTTTCAAATTTTTCATATTATTTTGGAGTTTTTCACAAAAAATCCTGCATGAATCAACAAAGATATACCAGTATTATAAAGTACAATATGTCACGAAAAAACTCTCAGAATCGCGTCGCTAAGTAAAAGCATGTCAAAGTTATTACCACTTAAAGAGACACATTGGACATTAAGGTAAAAACAGTCCCTTCATAACAACAACCCCCCCCCCCCCCCCCAAATGTTGCTGAATCAAGGTTTTCTTTTTGATTTCCTACCACTATTTATATATTTTTTTGGCTGCGTCGTACATTTTATGGCAAAATTAAAAGTGTAATTTCAAAGTTAAATTGGTCGCGCAAAAAAGTTATGTCTCAAAGAAGGAGGAAAAAACTAAAATGCAAAAAAGTTAATTGGCCTAAGGGTAAAATGGGCTGTTTCCCTAAGGGGTTAAACAACAAATATGTAAATATTTATATCTTACCATAGTGGTGATTATGTGGGCATAATTGGGGACATTGAATTTGAGTATTTGCACCAGCAAAACGGTTTGCACAAGAGAAGAGGAAGGGGACAGGTTGTCATCAGAATATCTTCAGGCTTTCAGGCAACATTCAAGAATCAAATTTAAAAATAAGACTTCTTGGTTTTGCCACATAAAGGGAAAAAATTAATAGTTTTTAATGTACTTGATAAAGGTCGGTACTACCTCTACATCAGATGACCATACCATAAAGACTCAAAGACAAGTGAAATGAAGCCAGCACTAGTTAAAACTTTTAACGTTTAATGAAGCAGCATAATAGTACAGTGAGACAACATTACATCATCACAGCATAGGAGAAATCCTCTAGGAGTCCTACAGAAAGCCTTCCTTTTGGCGAAACGCGTCGGAGGTCTGTATCAGGGTGAGTCCTGTCCCTGTGTGTCTACTCTTGCTGCTATTGTTTGTCTGTTGCACCTTTTGTGGTAATGTTTGGCCCTTGTTTGTTGGCACTTGCCTAGTTTACAGCACTATTTTTGCACAATCATTTATATTGTTTTGGCACTTTGCACTTTTGCGCATTATAGCGCAATATAGTTTAGTCTCTGCCTTGTTTCTATGCACCTGCACTTTTTATACCTATAGAGGCCATCTACTGTTGTTAGACATACTCCCTCACCCATTCATTAACTACTGAGGCTCACACGTACAACACACCAGGAATCTCATCCCCCCTGTGTACCCTGCTACATATTCATTATTATTGTTTTTATATGCATAAGTTTCTATCTAGAGAGGTATTTTTCGAAACTAGTATACATATGAATTTATTTTTAAAATCCGTCTATCAGGTACACTTTTTGAATGACATGTCTTTGTAATTTTGTATTTTAATAAAATTATATATTTTTATACATCCTCTTACTATTTATTTGGTGTTGGGGTTAGTAAGTGTTACGCCTTTGGCGTCTGTAGGTATATATCTTATCAACTATCCAAAGGATAGGGGATAAGATGTCTGATCTTGGGGTTCCGCCGCAGGGACCCACACGATCTCTGTGCAGCACCCGGCGTTCATTTAGAACGCTGGGTGCGGGCAGCGGGGGTTGTGATGTCATGGCTATGCCCCTCATGATGTCACACCATGACCCCTCGATGCAAGTTTATAGGAGGGGGATGACATGAGTGGCATGGCCTTGATATTTCGACTCCCGCCGCCTGCCCCCAGCGTTCGGAACAAAATGTTCTGAATGCTGGGGAAGCGTAGTACCCCCTTTAAAAGGTAAATCCACATTATTTCTCTGGGAAATGACGGACCTGATCCCCACCTCTTTTCCATTGTATAACCCTTTCAATTCCAGAGAATCTAAGGGTGGATGCATTTCCTTTGTGCTTGGTAAGGAAATGTCTAGATACATTGGCGATATTGGTAGTCATTGGTAGTCTTAAGTGGTCTTTTAGTGCTGCCTATATAATTTAACTGACATTCTGTACACCTGATTCTATAAACCACATGACATTTCTCAGCATATTGACAGCCTACACATCTAGATACAGTGACTGTAATTAGAGAATGTTTCCATAATTTCTTCAATAGCCTTAAAGGGGTACTTCGCCCCTAGACATCTTATCCCTATTCAAAGGATAGGGGATAAGATGTCAGATCACCGCGGTCCCGCTGCTGGGGAGCCCTGGGATCCCCGCTGCGGCACCCCGCCATCATTACTGCACAGAGCGAGTTCGCTCTGCACGTAATGACGGGCAGTACAGGGGCCGGAGCATCGTTACGTCGCGGCTCCGCCCCTCGTGACGTCACGGTCCGCCCTTTTCAAAACAAGTCTATGGGAGGGGGCGCGGCGGTCATCATGCCCCCTCCAATAGACTTGCATTAAGGGTACGGGCCGTGATGTCACGAGGGGCGAAGCCATGACGTCACGCTGCTCCGTCCTCCTTATCGCCCGGGCGGGGTGGGGTGCCGCAGCAGGGATCCCAGGGCTCCCCAGCAGCGGGACCGCAGCGATCAAACATCTTATCCCCTATCCTTTGGATAGGGCATAAGAGGTCTACGGGCGGAGTACCCCTTTAAAAGCCAGATGATGGGGATACAATAAAGACAAAATCGATGTTTCAACCATATCAAGCCACATCGAGCAAAAATGGATTAGTGGGAGAAAAATGTAACAATGTTCCCACTATGCAGCATAAATATTTGCCACTGATAATGACATTTCTGCCCCCATTGGGACTTCTGATATTTGCAAAGAATACTGAGAGTTGAAAAAATTGTGATGTAAAAAAAAAAAAAGGCACTAAAGACACTAAATCAGTTTGTACAATCTGATCCTGTAATGAAGAACAAGTGTTGACCGTGTCCTGCCTAAGAATAGAAAAAGCATCATATGTATCTAATGCATTAAAGGGGTACTCTGGTGAAATTTTTTTTTTTTTTTTAATCAACTGGTGCCAGAAAGTTAAACAGATTTGTAAATTACTTCAACTTAAAAATCTGAATCCTTTCATCACTTATAAGGTGCTTTATGCTCCACATGAAGTTGTATTTCTTTCTGGAGTTCTTTTCTGTCTGACCACAGTGCTCGCTGCTGACACCTCTGTCCATATCAGGAACTATCCTGAGCAGAAGGGGTTTGCTATGGGGATTTACATGTGCAGTTCCTGACATGGACAGAGGTGTCAGCAGAGAGCACTGTGGTTAGACTGAAAAGAACTCCAAAAGAAATACAACTTCCGGTGGAGCATATAGCAGCTGTTAAGTACTGGAAGGATTAAGATTTTTAAATAGAAGTAATTTACAAATTGGTTTAACTTTCTGGATCCAGTTGAGCTTTTAAAAATTGTTTTCCAGTGGAGTACCCCTTTAACCCCTTAAGGACTCAGGGTTTTTCCGTTTTTGCACTTTCGTTTTTTCCTCCTTACCTTTTAAAAATCATAACCCTTTCAATTTTCCACCTAAAAATCCATATTATGGCTTATTTTTTGCGTCGCCAATTCTACTTTGCAGTGACATTAGTCATTTTACCCAAAAATGCACGGCGAAACGGAAAAAAAAATCATTGTGCGACAAAATCGAAAAAAAAACGCCATTTTGTAACTTTTGGGGGCTTTCGTTTCTACGCAGTGCATATTTCGGTAATAATTACACCTTATCATTATTCTGTAGGTCCATACGGTTAAAATGATACCCTACTTATATAGGTTTGATTTTGTCGCACTTCTGGAAAAAATAATAACTACATGCAGGAAAATTTATACGTTTAAAAATGTCATCTTCTGACCCCTATAACTTTTTTATTTTTCCATGTATGGGGTGGTATGAGGACTCATTTTTTGCGCCGTGATCTGAAGTTTTTATCGGTATGATTTTTGTTTTGATCGGACTTTTTGATCACTTTTTATTCATTTTTTAATGATATAAAAAGTGACCAAAATACGCTTTTTTGGACTTTGGAATTTTTTTGCGCGTACGCCATTGACCGTACGGCTTAATTAATGATATATTTTTATAGTTCGGACATTTACGCACGCGGCGATACCACATATGTTTATTTTTTTTACACTGTTTTATTTTTTTTATGGGAAAAGGGGGGTGATTCAAACTTTTATTAGGGAAGGGGTTAAATGACCTTTATTAACACTTTTTTTTTACATTTTTTTTGCAGTGTTATAGGTCCCATAGGGACCTATAACACTGCACACACTGATCTCTAATGCTGATCACTGGCGTGCATTAACACGCCTGTGATCAGCATTATCGGCGCTTGACTGCTCCTGCCTGGATCTCAGGCACGGAGCAGTCATTCGTCGATCGGATACCGGGGAGGCAGGTAAGAGCCCTCCCGATGTCCGATCAGCTGTTCGGGACGCCGCGATTTCACCGCGGCGGTCCCGAACAGCCCGACTGAGCAGCCGGGTCACTTTCACTTTCACTTTAGAAGCGGCGGTCAGCTTTGACCGCCGCTTCTAAAGGGTTAATACCGCACATCGCCGCGATCGGCGATGTGTGGTATTAGCCGCGGGTCCCGGCCGTTGATTAGCGCCGGGACCCACGCGATATGATGCGGGATCGCGGCGCGATCCCGCTTCATATCGCGGGAGCCGGCGCAGGACGTAAATATACGTCCTGCGTCGTTAAGGGGTTAAAGGGGTACTCCAGTGGATTTTTTTTTTAAATCAACTGGTGTCGGAAAGTTATACAGATTTGTAAATTACTTCTATTTAAAAAATCTTCTAGTACTTATCAGCTGCTGTATACTACAGAGGAAGTTCTTTTCTTTTTTGAATTTCTTTTCTGCCTGACCACAGTGCTCTCTGCTGACACCTCTGTCCATGTCAGGAACTGTCCAGAGCTATTTACAATTGATCACTAAGTGATCACAAGAACCCTAAATTTACCACCCACTAAATTAAATATGAAACCTAAAATATAACTTTTATTGCCCATCCATTTAAAATTTCAGTGTATATGTCTCCAGTTAATTGCTGCAATAACATATCTACTGCATGTAACCACATGCTAGTGTTGGATGTATAATTCCATTGCCTCGGCTGCAGTCCGGCAATTTGAACTAGGAGCACACTGTAGTTAAAAACGATCACACAAAAACCGTCCCCGACGTTTCACCGCAAGCAGTGGCTTTATCAAGGACTAAAGGGTCAATGGCATATGGTTGAGCTCTGTTTGGGGCTTTATAACCTCCTATTTAGTGATGTATTTAACAGGAAATGATTACACAGTTACTTTGCCCATCTGGTTGGTTTACTAATTTTGACTGACAGCAGTACACCCAATAAGGCATTCAGTGTGTACTGCTGTCAGTCAAAATTAGTAAACCAACCAGATGGGCAAAGTAACTGTGTAATCATTTCCTGTTAGTGAAATCACTAAATAGGAGGCTATAAAACCCCAAATAGAGCTCAATCACATGCCATTGACCCTTTAGTCCTTGATAAAGCCACTGCTTGTGGTGAAACGTCGGGGAGGGTTTTTGTGTGATCGTTTTTAACTACAGTGTGCTCCTAGTTCAAATTGGCAGTCGGACTGCAGCCGAGGCAATGGAATTATACATCCAACACTAGCATGTGGTTACATGCAGTAGATATGTTATTGCAGCAATTAACTGGAGACATATACACTGAAATTTTAAATGGATTGGCAATAAAAGTTATATTTAATTTAGTGGGTGGTAAATTTAGGGTTCTAGTGATCACTTAGTGATCAATTGTAAATAGCATTGAGTAAATCAAGCCTCCACCCATTGGTCCCTTTTGTTGTTATGAACTGTCCAGAGCAGGACAGGTTTGCTTTGGAGATCTGTTTCTGCTCTTGACATTTCCTGACATGGACAGAGGTGTCAGCAGAGACCACTGTGGTCAGACAGAAAAGAAATTCAAAAAGAAAATAACTTCCTGTGGAGCATACGGCAGCTGATAAGTACTGGAAGGATTCAGATTTTTTGTAATTTACAAATCTGTTTAACTGTCTGGCACTAGTTGGTTTCAAAATTATTGTTTTCCACTGGAGTTCCCCTTTAATATTAGTATTCATATTAGAATAATAGTTTCTTCACAGTCAAAGATCTAATAAAATGATTACTGTCCTTCAGCGTTTCAAAAAGATCAAAATGTGCATTGGGAGAAAAGGAAAAGCCTTTGGATGAGACCTGCAGTTTATCATTATTAATGACATCATTAATGACAAATTAATAACATTCTGGTCACCTGAGTCACTCATTGCCTCGGGCTCCTGCTGTCTTGTTGTGGATAGCGTTTTCCTATGTTTTTTCCCTGCCCTCCTTGTCCATTTTTTGGGACAGAATTTTTAGGGCAGCCTTTACTCTTGGCATTATGTGCATTCTGTGGCAAGGACTCCAGACTCAGATTTGTTATGTCCTGTTCACTGGAAGAAAAATCTGAAGTATAGTCCGCAGGACCAAACGTAACCTTTTATCCTGTTTCTTCAGACACTTTATGTTCATCTTTATGTTTGAGGATCGATCTAGGAGTGTTCCTTTCTTTTCCAATCGTAGACACAATTGTCCTCATTATCTTTATAATCCCATTGGAATTTGGTTTCCTTAAGAGTAGTAATATCCACTTGTAATTTAGCAATGGTAGATTTTATTTTTCTGTCCATGTCCATGAACTTTTGGGTGTCAGTAAATTTGCCAAGCATCTCCTAAGTTTTTTTTAATTTGCGGTTAATATCCACTAATGCATTTTCTTCAACTTCTATAAAATTAGAGATAAATATAGATTAAACGCAAATAACAGTCCGTCAATAAATTATTCCCCTTTGTAGTGAATTCCTCACTATAAATCGTGGTAGGTTTCTCTTTTAGTCCTCGGGGGATCATAGACTGTTGCAAGTAGGTGGTTAATATAGAAAGATCCATCCAAGGCTTGAGTTCTCGTACAGACAGTTTTCCCATCTTGAGCATAAGAGACTTAATGTCCATGGCTTCCTTAGCTCGTTCCATATTGAATACAATTTAAGTATCATCCAACCGTGCAGAGCAATCATTGACACTATAGCTAGTAAGTGGAGTTTCTTCCATATTAACCTTACACATCTTACACTTCTTTGTATATTTCCCTTAATGAGTCCATGCTTGGCAACACAGATAATTGCTACTAGTTTATTTCAAATATAACTAAGGGACCTTGCTGAATAGGGAGTTATGTTAGGATTAGGAATTATTACCAGATAAGAACGGACTACATTTTTGTTTAGGATCCTATGTGTGTCCTATTCCACCCACTCCCAAAGGTACACAAGAACAGAAGTGGTTCTTTGTGTGAACACGTTTTTTGTGCTTGTTATAGCGGTTGGTCAGGGTCTAAACACTGAGACCCTGACCGATAAAAACTTTTGATATGTCTGACATGATCTCCTTCCTCTTCTCCTTCTAACTTCCCTCCAAAGCCATGTTATTGTTAATAGGTTTAAATGTGTATTGGGTGACTGTCAATAGCACCGCCTCTCTGATCATACATATATGGACAGTTACATAATTGGAGCTTCTCCAGAGGATAACGTCTGGCATCTGGCAACCTCCAGTGGTAGGATTCAACTAACTTCTGACTTGTCAGTATTTGTGATTAGTGAGGGTCTGGCTGCCGAGACCCCCACTGATTACTAGAATGAAGGGTCATAAGTCCTTGGCTGAGTTTGATGTTCCTTTATTTCTGCTAAGCACCCCTTGAGAAACCAATTATGGATTCATTAAAAGTTAAAACTTTTGGTACATTTTAATCTGACGTGAACATTGCCTTAAAGGGGTTGTGCGCTACCCTGCCTTTCGGAGCTCCGCACGCAGCATTCGGAAGTTCATTACTCCAAACGCTGTGTGCGGGCTTCCGTGTTAGCGGCCGCCGGGCGTGACGTCATGCCTGGCCCCCTCGTGACGTCACGCCTGCCCCCTCTACCAAAGTCTATGGGAAGGGGGCGTGACATCACGAGGGGTCCGGGCGTGACGTCATGCCCGGCGGCCGCGAACACGGAAGCCCGCACACAGCGTTCGGAGTAATGAACTTCCGGACGCTGCGTGCGGAGCTCCGAAAAGCAGGGCAGCGCACAACCCCTTTAAGTGAATGACCATTCTGATCTCATCGGACCACATGATATGGTTCCAGTAATCCATGTCCTTAATCGGCATATCATCAACAAACTGTTTGCAGACTTTCTTGTGCTTCATCTTTTGAAGAGGCTTCCTTCTGGGACGACAGCCATGAGCACTGACTGGCTGCACTCATGTCTACCTCTGCAGCAATGCTGGCTGCACTCATATGTTTATTTCCCAAGGACAACCTCTGGATATGACGCTGAACACGTGCACTCATATTCTTTGGTCGACCATGGTGAGGCTTGTTCTAAGTGGAACCTGTCCTGTGAAACCGCTGTATGGTCTTGCCCATTGTGCTGCAGCTCAGTTGTAGGGTCTTGGCAATCTTCTTTAAGCCTAGGTGTGATGTCTGCACCTGCTATTCTGTGCTGATGCTCTCTGGTCTGGCAAAGATTACAGATCCTAGCCAGTGAGCTCAGCGGGTCGGTTACTTAATCTCAGCTCAGCCTGCATTCTGGGCTGCTAATTGGACTATGTTTCATAGCACCTTAGTCAGTGAACAACAGAAGATAGAGGGAGAAACCTGCATTGTAAATATTAGTTTAAGTTACAGGTGGGTGCTCTGCTCCTCAGGCTCAGACTCCTAAACGTATGTCACAAATCCAGATAATAGAAGCGGCACTCCAGAGTTGCAAAAAAAATTGTGTTTTTATTCACCCATCAAGTTGCAAGGTGCAACGTTTGAGAAAGGCTGAAACATTGCACTTTGCACCTTGATGGGTGAATAAAGACACACTTTTTTTTTTGCAACTCTGTAGTGCCGCTTCTATTATCTGGATTAGTCTTTGCACATGTATTCTGAGTTCAGCCATGGCTTCTTATCCTGCATTTGTGTATCTAGATTTTAGCTTTGTTATGTTTGTACTTTGCTAATGGTTTAGTGTTATGCTTTGTATATATTTAGTTTACCTTGTTGACACCCATGTTCATATTGTACACTGTTATCAGTACTGTATAGTTCATTGTTCTCAGTCCAGTGTTCTGTATTTAGTACAGTGAACTGTATTCCTCCATGTAATGGAGTATGGCTTTTGAAGTGTTTCTTGGAGTCTGTTAAGACTAATCCAGTTCTCAGTCTAGTGTTTGGTATTTAGTATTCCTGTTTAGAATCTTGACCTGTATTCCACCATGTAATAGAGTTTGGCTTTTGAAGTGTTTCTTGGTGTCTGTTTAGGCTAATCTGGTTCTCAGTCCAGTGTTCGATATTTAGTATTCCTGTTTAGAATCTTAAACTGTATTGCTCTATGTTCTGGAGTTTGGCTTTTGAAGTTTTTCTTGTATCTGTCTAATGTGAATTGTGTTGTAGTATCCTGACCTGTATGGCGTCTGACATCAGTTAACCCATTGACCCCCAGGATGTCATGGTTCCGTTTAGCTGTATTACTATTATCCTGTTAGTCAGCCTTCCTCTTCCGTTTAACTTGTATTTGGTTCCTGAATTGTCAGTATGTTATATCTTGCCTTATATCTTTGTGGCTATTTAGCATTCCTGCTATGTATTAGGTCCTTAGTCCTGTTTGTTGGTTATTGTGTTTACTCCTCGTGTTCTTGACGTGTTCCCTGACTTTGTACATTTCCGCTTATTATTTTGACTCAGATGCCCCAGCACATTAGCGCAGTGTATGGACCATCTTTATGGTTGTAGATCTGTTGCATAGGGTGGATATGCAATAGGAAAGAAAAGCGGCTTTAGGTAAAGTTAGGGCGCACTTTTTCCCTGCCATACATTACCTGATCATGACACTAGGCCATCTTTATGTAGAGCAAAAATTATTTTATTAGATCCTCGGAAAATTCTTTGCCATGAGGGACAATGTTGGTGAGAGTGTGAGAGAGCAATAACAACAAATTTTAGACACCTGCTCCCCATTCACACCTGAGACTGTGTAACACTAACAAGTCACATGACACCAGGGAGGGAAAATGGCTATTTGAGCCCAATTTGGACATTTCTATTAAGGGGTGTACTCACTGTTGTTGCCAAGGTTTAGACATTAATGGCTGTGTGTTGAGTTATTTTGATGGGACACAACATTAAACACTGTTATACAGGCTGTGCGCTCACTAGTTTACATTGTAGCAGAGTGTCATTTCTTCAATGTTAGTAGATTCAGTGATAAAAAAAATTCTCCAATGCAGGCGCTTTTCCCATAAAATTATTCTTTATTTCCTCGTCATATACATAAAAAGAAAGGTAGTAGCACTTTCAAAGCGTTTCTAGCTTGGACAGAGCTCTTTATAAAGATGTGCATAGTTTCACATGACATGGACTCACTATATATAGACATACAAATGAATTAATGGGCTGTGGATTTGCCCGGGAAGCCAGTGCACCCAGCTCCTGGCTTCACTAGTGGGAGTCACAATATGGTAGCTGGATACATCCTGTGCTATCCTACAGTATATAAGATAATTGTAAAATACCTAAAAAGATTCCAATAAAATTGCAATAATAGCCTACAAATAGAAATAAAACAGCTGTGGATTAAACAATTATTAAATACATAAAATCCATGGGTAAATCATGGATATGTTTCAATACCATGTGATGGGGGGAAAAATAGGGAACAGTGCCCCGTGAACGCTGTGTGTCATCCAGTAGCAGCGATATCTACAAAGTAGAATAAGAGGTTGGGCTATAGTTACCGTATGTTAAGTTAATATTCCTTTTAAACACATCCTCTGATGCAGCAGCACTTGCAGTAGCGGCGGGCCGAATGCCGGTTGTGGTTATACATCTTTTCATTACAGTTTGTCCTTTTCAATGTATCCTAAACTTGCTCAATAGTTGCGCGCCTTGTGAATGCTGATTTGACTTTTCAGTGCGTGGCAGCGATTGGAGTAGCGGAAGGCTCCGGCCATAATGCCAGAGCTGAAGTTGCAACTCATCATTACTGTTAATTAGCACATTGGTTAGAAGTAACAGCGATAGGTTACTATGTAAGCGAGCAAACTGTAGCTGAAGTTATATCCAGAATATGTTGCGATCCGATTACTGAATGTAGCAACTTGCCGGCAGGTGATATAGTGAGTAATTTATATCCAGAAGCTGCTACAAATGGACTGTTATTGTGACTGAAGATGTATCCAGGGAACAATGTGGTTGGATCATTAGGGCCCTGGTTCAATATTTTCTATTTGATGAGCCTGAATTGATGGACCAGGTTAGTGATTCCCGGTAGTGATTAACTCTTTAGAGACTGCATATAGGACTTATGATGCCTGAATCATAGTGGAAATTGCATTATAGATGGAAAATTCCTTGGTGGTGGTTGCAGCATAAGGGTGCGTTCACACTGCAGAATCTCCGCTCGCTGAATTCAGCAAGCGGAGATTCCGTTAGGTGGCCCCCGATGAAATTACTTCGGCGCTAGGGCCGCGGGGCACTGAGCTGTCACCATTGATGGCTATGCAGTGCTCGCGGAATCCGCGCAAAGAATGATCATGTTCTTTCTTTGCGCGGAACAATTTCAGCAGCGGAATTGTCCACCGCTAAAATTCCGCAGTGTCTCGCGGAGACCCATTCACACTAATGTTAAGTACACACCACGGAATTCCGCGGAAATTCGGTAGTGTGAACGTACCCTAAAAGTAATTTCTTCAATGCTGTCACATGAAAAGATGTAATAAAATATTTACAAAAAGTTGAAGGGCTTATTTACTTATGTTACATAGTTAGTACGGTCGAAAAAAGACATATGTCCATCAAGTTCAACCAGGGAATTGAAGGGTAGGGGCGCGGCGCGACATTGGGGAAGGGATGGGATTTTATATTTCTTCATAAGCATTAATGTTATTTTGTTCCAGGAATGTATCTAATCCTGTTTTAAAGCTGTTAATTTTTCCTGCTGTGACCAGTTCCTGAGGTAGACTGTTCCATAAGTTCACAGTTCTCATGGTAAAGAAGGCGTGTCGCCCCTTGAGACTAAACTTTTTCTTCTCCAGACGGAGGGAGTGCCCCCTCGTCCTTTGGGGGGGTTTAACCTGGAACAGTTTTTCTCCATATTTTTTGTATGGGCCATTAATATACTTATATACGTTTATCATATCCCCCCTTAGACGTCTCTTCTCAAGAATAAACAATTGTAACTCCTTTAATTGCTCCTCGTAGCTAAGATGTTCCATGCCCCATATTAGTTTAGTCACGCGTCTCTGCACCCTTTCCAGCTCCACAGTGTCCCTTTTATGAACAGGCGACCAAAACTGAACAGCATATTCCAGGTGAGGCCGTACCAATGCGAGATACTGTAGTTGAAAGTTATTGTTCTTTATTACTTCTAGTACTAGAGATCGCTATACCTGGAGATTTAACATGACGCATGTAAAGTAATATTAGAAAAATGAGTGTGCGAGTTCACATCTTCTCCATTGTCTAAGTAGAATTTGGAAGGCTGCTAAAACTATGTATATAATCTTTCCATGTTTGGAATGGAGCCCTTGTCCATTCATTCTTCTATTTCCCTTCAATTATCATCAGATTTGATTCGCTCATCCCTAGGGACAATGTTGTCCTCATCGGTGGTACATGAACAGTAACATCCATCTCTTCTCTTAAGGTGTACCTGTCAAAAGAAAAACAGAAAAATGTCCTAGAGACATGTCAAAAGTTTTTATCGGTCGGGGTCTGAGTGTTCAGACCCTCAACTAATGACGAGAAGGAACTGGGATATAAGCTTCTCTCTTTTTCCACTCTATATCTATGAGACCTGAATGGCACATAGAGTTAAGTGATATAGAGCTGGAAGAGAACGCATTAATCATCCATTTCCCGAGAATTGTTCTCATGATTGGTTGGGGTCTGAACACTAAGATCCTGACCAACAACATATCAAAAGTTTTTTCCTAATAGTGCCCATTTAAGGATTGTGTCATCCATGTCAACATTGCAACAAGTTAGTGATCACATACCTGCACTCCTGATTCTCCTTAGGTATTCTATGTTCCCATGTGTCCTTCTGGTGACAAAGGGGTACACAGTGACAGCACATATGCAACAATGGAGGATGATGGAAACTCTGCAGACAAGCGGCCAAACACAGTTGACACTCTACCAGTCAGCTCTCCAGCTTCACCCTCTGAACCCCTCACAGATGAAAAGCGGGCACCTGTGGGGACAGATGGAGTGCCCGCCCATGTACCAGTTATCAGCCTGGGACACAGCAGAGTGGCACTGAGACCAGAATTCACAACTTTACGCCCTGTACCCTCCTTGATGCTGGCACTACCAGGGATACGTGGACCATTATTTCCACCCCAGTTTCATGCTCACCCTTATCTTCCCAGGTAAGAGTTAAAGTTGTGCTCCACCTAGTATATTTAAAGTGTACCTGTCATAATAAAAAAAACTTTTGACCCATTCATAGGGACCAGGAATTGGTCAATGTCTGTGTGTTCAGACCCAAACCAATCTCTAGAACATGTGGGGAGAGAAGCACATCATCATGAGCGAAACGGTCTCATAGGCTTTCATTGTGAGAAAAAGAGCCAGAAGAGAATGGCCCAAGTGTGCACTTCTCCCTTCTACACTCAGACTCTGACAAATCAAAACTTTTGATATGTCTCTATGACATATCTAAAGTTTTTTTATGATGATAGCACCCATTTATCTAATGTCTGCCCCTTTTTGCTGTCACATTTGACAGTCTAGTTGCTAGACATACCGTGCCTAACAACCACAGTGTTTTGCAATGTATATTTTACAACCAGGTGGTTTGTCCCTCTATTTCAGGACAAGAAGGAAAAATAGAATTAAAAACCTTATAAATAAGGCATTTGGGCAAAACAAACAATTTAGGGCCACACAATAGACCTTTGTGAGAAAGTAGTGACTGTAGTTACATACACAGACACGGGGATACCATTCTGGCAGCCTACAGCTACCACTAGAGGGAGCTTACTGCATACAGTCATATTATTGCATTCAGTGTTTTAACATTATGCAGTAAGCGTCTCCCCTCCCTCTACTGGTGATTATAAAGACATATTAGGAATAATTTTGAACCTATTTAGACTACTAAAAAAATAATTATGTTCAATTGCAGACTACACTTAAAGCTAGCAAAAAAAAACCTTTAGTGAATTTTGTTAACAGGAGAACCAAGCATTTATTAGTTAAAGGGGTACTCCTGTGAAAACCTTTTTTCTTTTAAATCAACTGGTGGCAGAAAGTTAAACATATTTGTAAATTACTTCTATTAAAAAATCTTAATCCTTCCAGTATGTATTAGCTGCTGAATGCTACAGAGTAAATTCCTTTCTTTTTGGAACACTGATGACATCACGAGCACAGTGCTCTCTGCTGACATCTCTGTTCATTTTAGCAACCATGCATAGCAGATGTATGCTAAGGGCAGCATGGTGGCTCAGTGGTTAGCACTGCTGCCTTGCAGTGCTGGGGACTTGGGTTCAAATCCCACTAAGGACAACAATAAATAAAGCGTTATTGTTATTATAATAATGTCAGCAGAGAGAACTGTGCTCGTGATGTCATCAGAGAGCATTCCAAAAAGAAAAGAATTTCCTCTGTAGTATTCAGCAGCTAATAAGTGCAGGAAGGATTAAGATTTTTTAATAGAAGTAATTTACAAATATGTTTAACGTTCTTCCACCAGTTGATTTAAAAGAAAAAAGGTTTTCACCGGAGTACCCCTTTAAGTTGAGGTAGCACTAGAACATTGCGCTTATACATAGAATCCCCAGCTGTCATGTACAGTTTACTGCTGTCTTTGCTCTCTTCAGGGCCCCACAACTGCTGACAGCTTAAAAAAACACATTTCCTAGAACTGTGATTATTGGTGACACTGTAGAAAAAAATTATATGAATGCATGCATATATTCCATGGATTTTGCAATGTTGTAATAGTCTACTATGCGTCTTACCATTACTGCCTTGTATGGATATACCCATATTTTTATATGTCTCTATATAGTACCGTATAGTTTAAGACGTAACGATGAGCTGAATAATAATATCTTAATAGCTAATGCAGATATAAAATGTTCATATGTGTTATTGAGAATCATATATTCATGGCTTAATGAGCTATCCTGAATATTCACACAAAATAAAATTAGAAAAAAATGTAAAACATATTAAAGAGTCAAAAATGATGTGGGGTTCACACTGCGTTTTTTGTCTGTTTCACTGTTTCCATTACAATATGTTAAAGGGGTACTCCGCCCCTAGACATGTTATCCCCTATAGTCACTAATAAGACAAAATACCCTACTAACATCTATGAATATGCCACACCAAGCGTAAAAATTAGTGCACAAACACAATTTGCATAAAGACAAATACATCTTTATTAAAGCATTAAACAATAGCTAAAAATATAGAACAGACACAATAATGAAGGCACCAGGACTCAAACGACAGACGCCCCCTGAGACGATCATTTGGGTTGGGTAGGTAAGGTCTGGCACCCTGTTTTGGTCTCTTTCTCCCTGCTATTGCAGGTAGTTATTTACATCATTTTACTATGCACTGTTTTATGCTTTTGTGGCAACAGTTCATTTTTATACAGCCTTTGCCTTTATTCCTTAACCATTCATTTTGGCTCCACTCCTATGCCCATTTGTTGTTTGAGTCCTATTGTGTTTGTTCTATGTTTGCTAGCTATTGTTTAATGCTTTAAAAAAGATTTATTTGTCTTTATGCAAATTGTGTTTGTGCACAAATTTTTACGCTTGGTGTGGCATGTTATCCCCTATCTTAAGGATAGGGGATAACATGTCTCATCATGGGGGGTCCGGCCACTGGAACCCCCCTGCACTCTACAGGCCAGTACTGCGGCATTCATGAACACCGAAGCCTCAGGCTTCCGAGTTGATGCCACACCACACCCCCACCATTCAAGTCTATGAGAGGGGGTGTGACGGCTAATACACAGCCGTTATGCCTCCTCCCATAGACATGAATGGAGGGGGCATGGTGGCTGTGATCGCCAGTCATCCGACACAGATCGGAGTTTGCTTCGTGCACCAGATGGGTGTCGCAGCGGAGATCCTGGGGTTCCGGCCGCTGGAGACTGGAGATATCATGTTTATCAGCGGAATACCCCTTTAAGTTTTGCTGTATATAAAAGTAGTCAACTACACTATTATGTACACTACATAAAATGCATTATTTTTTTTAAATAATGTAAGTCAATGGGAAACTGATTATGTTGTATAGCATACAGCAAAATCTGATTTTAGCATCTGTTAACGTATACTTTATCCCTTCTCAAGTGTATAAAACATATATTTGTAAGATGGAAACAAAAGTGCAATGTGAAACCACCTTAACATATGGATGAAGGCTAAACGCTGAGACCAACTTGATTACTCATAATGTCTAAAGGAAACAGTAAGAGTCCAGTGGGCAAAAAAGCAAAAACTGGGTTACTGAGCAGTGGAAAAACATTGCCCAATGACCTGCTGAACCCTTCCTATGAAGTGTGAACAGTACAGGATGGTGGGGCTGGTGTAATGGTCTTAAGAATGTTTTGTAGGCATACCCAAGCACGTTTGATTCCTGTAGATGGACATTAGGTCAGTAAAGCTTTTCTAAGCTTTGTGGCTGACCATATTCATCTCTTCGTAGCAGCTGTTTCCCCTGTGAAAGCAGGAGACTGTCATCAGGACAATAAATTATAATATTCTGCAACTATCTTGTCCTGCCCACATGGGCCAATGTTCCTGCAGGGTAATTTCAGTGCTGGGTGGAATCTATGTCTTCATGAATTACTGCATTTCTGCATTTCCAAGGCCAAAGGAGGTCCATTGCACTCCTAGAAGGAAAGCTCTACTAAAGCAGCCATCCAGTTTATACAAAATCCTGGTCAAACTTGTATACCCATTTCCATGAATTGTTATTTGGGTGTTTTGGTCACATCTTTTGCATGTAACTAAGTTATTGTGTGCAAATAGATTTCTAAACAGATCTTAATGAAAAGTCACATTTTAGAAGAGAGGTGACATTTGGCTATGGGAAAGACTTGTAAATTCCCAGCCGATTGTACTAATTTGTCAACCTTGAAAGTTGTAGACATTTCGGATTAGACTAAAATTTTATTTTGATTCCTTTCCAGTCCCTACCTACGTGCCGCTAACCTGATCCCAATCTTTTCAGGGAGATTCAAGAGAAGAAGCCATTCTGACATCTTGGAAGCACCCTTCATAGGTAACAAATGGTATCTAGTTATTCAATTTCCAATGTTTATACAGAAAATAATTAGTTCCACCTACAACTTGTTTTTCCTAAAGCGATAGGGAGAAATCCAACAGAAGTTTCACCATGTTGCTTCACCCCCACGATGACTGTCACTGCATTTCTTTCCTCTGTAAGGAAACACATACATATGTATTATGGCTCTATGCAAATTCCAAGTTGTATAAAGGTATAATCATCTATCACTCAATCATCTTTAGAGCTTGTGCAACCTAATCTGAGTAGTCTTCAGCAGGAAAGATGGTTAAAGAAATTGCCCTTGTTGTCAAACGTTGGCAAGGCCTGCCTGGATAAGGATACTTTCACACTGCTGTTGCTCCCCATCGAGAACGGCTGTTAAGCTCTCTCTTTTTTTTGCCTTCAACGGGCGTTATATGGGCGGGGCACAAAAGGCAACAACGGGTCACGATGGATCCCATTGTAGTCATCTTAATGTAGTCATTAAGATCTGTTAAGATCTGTCAGACACTGGTGTTTTTTAGCGGGAGAAAAAGATGACGCTTGCAGTAATTTTTCTCCTGCTATTCTCCCCTGATCTTTTGACGTGCGCTGCACTGCCGTGTGACAACGGCAGTGTGAAAGGGGCCTTAGATCTTAAAAGAATAAAGATAGCACTCACCATGTAGCTACTTGAATTTCTTTATATTGTTCAAACAGCATAAGTCCAAGATGCAGATGGCCATCTGCATCTTGGGCTTATGCTGTTAGAACAATAAAATAAATTCTGGTTGCTACGTGGTGAGTGCCATCTTTATTCTTCTTAGAAGTATTTGATTGCTGCTATATTGGATAGAGCACCACCGAAGAATAGCATTGGATGGTAAATTGAAAAGGGGTGTATTGCCATGTGGCTCTAAACCACAAGGTCTGAGTGGATGTAGTGCCGACTGAATGTTTCTCTTTCTGGGACCTGCCTGGATAAGAGATTAGATAGAAGTTGGCAATGACGTGCCTCTTGACCACATACTCGCACAGGCACAAGTTTCACAGTCCTCTCACCTAATGCTGTATGGCATGGGTAGTTAGTGACAGACTTCCCTAGCACTGTGTTATCAGGCAGGAAAAGCTTTTTTGGTTTAAACACATCACAACACAGGGGGGACTGTGATAGCGACATTTGAATTATCTCAGGTAATCATTTCCGTATAATAATTATTGAGTAGCACATTTACCATTTAAAACCTGAAGCTTCTAGTGAAGACTACATTTTACACATGAGTTGCCTTATGGGTGGGAAACTTTTGTCAGGTATTAGGAATTGATCAGAGAAAAAAGTTGAAAAACAAGCCTCCCTAATGCACACTCGCCCAAGCATGCATGCCAGTGGTGGAAAGGTGTATGTATAATTCTTAAAAAATGTGTTTGTTATTCTTAAACGCACTTATAGACCGAACTGGAGCTATTGAGATGTTGGGTCCTACATGATGAGTATCTGTGACAATGCACTACATAAATATCAATAATTTTCCCTTTGCTCAAATAAAATTTTTCATGTATTCCTGAGCAAAATATAAAATTAGACTTTAAAAAAAAAAATGCTTCTCATATATACAGTTTCTAACAGTACAGCAACAGGAGCTTTCACAACATTGGAAAACATTTGTTGACCCCTAAGCATACTGCTCACATTGTAGCTGTGAATGTCAATGTCATAGTGTTTAGGAACTGAGTGTGTGCTGGCGGTTGGATCGAGGAAGATGTGGTCTGGTGGGTTTGTAGATACTGTTATCTATCAATCTTGTCTTCCCGCTATAAACCTCTAAGTGAAACACATGAAAGAGAAAGGGTTGAGGAGAAAGGAATGATAGGGAAGGGGCATACACCAGAAATTATTTATTACAAACATGAGTACTTGGAAATAGTGGGGAATGGGGGAAAGCTTTTAACTGTATGATAAAGTATACATCCTGGTTCTAATCTGAACTATCATGATTGATAGTTAACACAGTTTGTAATCCTAAATGAGTTGTCA